>NC_079907.1:19448062-19554065 GCF_024868665.1 Triplophysa rosa | reverse complement strand
CGTGTGGCACAAGTTGCGCAGTTTTAAAGTCAGACGTGTCTCTCGGTGCATGCGTCTCTCGTGCAGCGCGAGGTGCGCAGTTTTAAAGTCAACGTGTCTCTCCGATGTCCCATGCAGCGAGGTGCGCAGTTTAAAGTCACACGTGTCTTCTCCGTGCAGCGCGAGGTGCGCAGTTTTAAAGTCACACGTGTCTCTCCGTGCAGCGCGAGGTCGCAGTTTTAAAGTCAGACGTGTCTCTCGGTGCATGCGTCTCTCCGTGCAGCGCGAGGTGCGCAGTTTTAAGTCCGACGTGTTCTGCATGCATCTCTTCAAGCTGCGCAGTTTTAAAGTTTAAAGGGGAGAGGTGTTTTAAATGACAAAATTAAAGATTATATTAGTAAAACCCAATTTGTGGCGTTTGCACTTTGCAAAGTACATAATAGGCTAAATACCCTGATTTGGTGGTTTATTTAGTTCAGAGGTGGGTAACGAAGTACATTTACTTGAGTACTGTACTTAAGTACACTTTTTGAGTATTTGTACTTAAGTATTACTTTTTCTGTTTACTTTTTACTGTACTTCACTACATTTGAATGACAAATATCTCACTTTTCATGGCACAAAAAAATTATTTCCTTGGCCGACCCTCCCCTCGCTCCCACGTTTGGGAGAGACTATTGTCAGTTGCTTCTAATATGACACACCTGAATCAACTCACCAGGTGTGTTAATTATGGAGACATTCACAACATTTTGGGAGAAGGCTAATGAGTTCAGTTGTGTATACTTTTCCCATATCTGATTTACTTATTATAAGCAAAAGATGTAATTACATTTTATCCGATTAATCGATTAATCGAAAAATAATCGTCCACTAATCGATTATCAAAATAATCATTAGTTGCAGCCCTAAATATAGATTATATATATAGATTACTAATATTAAAGTTTTGCCATAAGTTCGAATTCGTATGCGTTTTTTCTATTTGGCGCTCATTACGGTGTCTTTGTAATAGTCTAAAACGTGAAGAAGTGTACGGATGCGAAAAATCAGAAAATAAATATCAATGTAAATAGGAATGACACCACGCGTATTTATTTTTTAACGTGCGGAAGTTCGGAGTAGTGACGCAACTCATTACAACGACACGGAAAACTGAATTCTAATCACTTTCACAGTTCGTAACTATCTCAAACCAATATATATTTAATTGCATAATTATTTCGAGTTTACATACAGCCTGAATAATTATCTGTTTTGTATTGTTGTGACTCTTAAGATGTCACTAAAGTGTTCTATCATAAAAAAGAATTGATAACTTGTTTATAATTGGTCTATACTGAAACGTCCAAGGTGAAAACGTCTTGGTTACGGATGTAACCTCGGTTCCCTGATGGAGGGAACGAGACGTTGTGTCGAACGACAGAATGGGGTTTGTCTTGAGAACCTATCATCTTCTGAGTATTTAGAAAAGGCCAATGAAAATTGGCGAATGAAATTTGCATGCCGGGCTCCTCCCCGGATGTCCGGGTATAAGAGGGAAGCCGGCGTGCTCATTCATTCACCTTTGGTCTGAGGAGCCTTAAGCATCCTCCCCCGACCGCTGGGGTGGGCGGCCAGTGTTGTGGCATGAGGGACACAACGTCTCGTTCCCTCCATCAGGGAACCGAGGTTACATCCGTAACCAAGACGTTCCCTTTCTGTCGGTCTCTCGACGTTGTGTCGAACCGACAGAATGGGGTTCCTATGGAAAACGCCACAGCACTGAGCCGCGTCACAATCTCTGCGGAGCGACGTTGACTGGCCTGGGCGAGTCAGACGAACACGCTAGCGCGAAATTATGACCTTCCAGTGGAGAGGAAGGGGGACCCAGAGCTTTCCACAAAAAGTTGGGAAGCCCCCTAACGCCGGCCGTCACGGGCGGAGGCCTGATTCTCTAAATGGCGAGAAGCCGCCCGGCACCGTACGGGCCACTGGGTAAGCATTATTCCCCCTGGGGGAAAAACGCTGCAGAGGCCACTACCTACCGTAGGGAGGAATTAGTGGAGACACCACATGGTCTCACCATCAGGGGAGAACTCATGGGAGGAATGTGCGGACTGCAGGAGTTAACCGCAAGGTGGGAGTCCACCTGGGGAGGTCATGGGTTGCCAAGGTGGGAACCATTCATGAGGATACATCAGACGGAACAGCCCACGGAGGGGGGTTACCACGTCTGGAGCACTAGGTCCGGTTAGAGCTATGTGGGAGATAACTCAACTGTTCCCCGGCCTAAGGGGCAGGGCTGCTCTGCCCAGCCTGTCCCCTGGAAGGGTGCTTAGTGATGGATGGAATGCCTGTTCTTTACCCGAGGGGAAAGAAGTGAGGCGGGATCCCACTGCTCCCCCCGGAGGGGGAAGGGCTTCCCAGGCGTATGCCCTACCGGCTGCCGGTCCCACACCTTGCCAGGATGCGGGCTGACACCGGTTCCGCGCGTAGGTATTAGAACCTCACGGAGTTGTTAGGCATAGCCCAACCCGCAGCTCCGCAGATGTCTGCCAGAGAGGCGCCCTGAGCCAGCCACGAGGGTGTGCCTCACCCCCACGGGCAGGAAAAAAGATCGGTATGCCCTAACGAGGGCATCCACGATCCAGTGCGCCAGCCTCTGTTTGGAGACAGCCCTCCTGCTGACCTCCGAAACAGACAAAGAGCTGCTCAGAGCTTCTGGGCTCTGCGTGCGGTCCAAGAGAGGCGCCGTGCGCGTACTGGACACAAGCACGGATAGTTGGGTCTTCCTCCCCGGTGGGGAGCGCCTGCAGGTTCACCACCTGGTCTCTCGGGAGAGTGGTGGGAACCTGGGCACGTAGCCGGGGCGGGGTCTCAAGATAACGTGAGAATCCCGGCCCCGAGTTCTAGGCAATCTGCGGACACGGAGGAGTGCTTGTAGATCCCCTACCCTCTTGGAGGTAGAGCCCTGCGGAACACCGTCTTTATCAAGACTGAGAAAGAGCGGTAACCCCAAGAGGCTCGAAGGGAGCGGGGCCTCTTGAGGCCGCCACCTAGGTCGCAAGAGGGTAGGAGCGCGGATAAGGTGGTCACCCTCTCGCGCCCCTTAGGAACCTAATGACCAGGTCGTGCTGTCCCAGAGGCTACCCAGCACTTGGGTCATGATGAGCGGCCGTAGCGGCTACATACATTCCCAGTGTGGAGGGGGAGAGGTTACTCCCCCGTCTCTCTTGAGGACGGGACAGCCGTACCCGACCGAGCAAAGAGACGCATCCACGGAGAACCACGTGTGACATTTAAAACTGCGCAGCTCATGCTGCACGGAGAGACACATCTAAAACGGTAATTTTAAAAGGGAAGAAGACGAGCTTGATTTGTAACTGCGCAGCTCGCAAGTGACGTCACAGACCAACTAATCGATAATATTATCGATTATTATCGATTCTATCGATTAGTTGTTGCAGCCCTAATATATATATATATATATATATATATATATATATGTATTTACAGTATATATAAATATATATATATATACTGTATATATACATATATATATATGGGCAGTTTTAAACCAGGTGTCTTCCTACCTATCCCAGAATAAAGCTACTGGATGACAAGCAGTCTGGATTCAAAACAAACCACTCCACTGAGACTGCACTGCTATCGGTCACAGAAGCACTGCGGCTAGCCAAGGCAGAATCTAAATCCTCGGTCCTGATTCTGCTAGACCTTTCTGCAGCGTTTGACACTGTCAATCATCAGATACTGCTAGCAACCCTGTCATCTCTACGAATCACCGGCCCCCCCAACTAGTTCAGATCCTACCTCTCCGGCAGACCCTTCTGGGTCTCATGAAGGGGCTTCGCTGTCCACTGCTCACCACATGATCACTGGGTTCCCTCAGGGATCGGTGCTTGGACCGCTGCTTTTCTCCATCTACACAACATCCTTGGGACCCATCATACGGGCACACGGCTTCTCATATCACTGTTATGCTGATGACACCCAGATCTACATCTTGTTTCACCCAGACGATACCACTGTAGCAGCTCACATTACAGCCTGCCTAGAAGAAATCTCAGCTTGGATGAAAGAGCATCACCTCCAACTGAACCCTGCCAAGACAGAACTACTTGTGTTTCCGGCACACCCCACGATGCAACACGATCTCACAATCCAACTTCGCAATACCACAATCACTCCTTGCAAAACAGCCAGGAACCTCACAGTCATATTCGATGAACAGCTGTCCTTCAGTAATCACATTGCAATGACAATGGTCATGCCGATATGCCTTATTCAACATTAGAAAGGTTAGACCCTATCTGACTGAGCATGCGGCACAACTCCTTGTCCAGGCCCTGGTAATCTCAAGGTTGGACAGCTGCAATGCTCTCCTTGCTGGTCTTCCTACAAAGGCTATCAAACCACTCCAGCTGGTTAAGAATGCAGCAGCACGCCTCGTCTTCCAACAGCCCAAAAGGGCTCATGTGACACCCCTTTTCATCTCTCTCCACTGGCTACCGGTTGAAGCCCATATCAGATTCAAGTCACTAATGCTTGCCTATAGGACTATCACTGGATCTGCATCGGCATACTTCCACACCCTCCTACACCCCATCAAGAAGCCTGCGTTCAGCAAACCAGCGGCGTCTTGTATTGCCTTCTCAAAAGGGCAGTAAATCGCTTTTCTGCTCATTCTGCTTCACAACTCCTTCCTGGTGGAACATTCTTCCTAACGCAGTCTGGTCAACCACTTCTCTCACAACATTCAAAAAACTACTTAAAACCCATCTCGTCTGCAAATACTTGACAGACAAATGAAAAAAAAAACACTAACCCTCTCTCTTTCTCTCAACAGGTAGTGGTCTAGCTTTTGTTGAAACTAGTAACTTTGTATTAGCACCCATTGTATTATTGCTCCTATATATATATATATATATATATGATTAACAACAATTCATTTACAGTATTACCATTACTTGTTTGGAGCGGTTGTTCTTAGTAAATTCATATTTGTTCGATAAAAATATATTAAGTAATGCTAATTTCAACAACTTGAAACATGAAAATGCAAATTGCACTGCAACAAATGTTAATGAATTTGGTCTTAACATAAGCCTGGCACATTTTTCCATGCAAGAAATTTCCTTCTAGAAGTTCAAATAGGGTCGTTGCCTTCAAGTTACAGCCTGTAAATAAAGTTGCACGGATGTTTTTTTTGTTTGTTTTAAAACGCGCTGTGATTCCTTACCTTAGTTGAAATAAATAGGCCTACCTTATTTATTGATGCAAATCCAATGCAAAGCTAAACAAGACAGACACTGACCATGAACGACAAAGAAAACATCTTGGTTACGGATGTAACCTCAGTGCCCTGATGGAGGGAACGAGACGTTGTGTCGAGCCGATAGATTAGGTTCGCTCTTGAGAACCTATCAACTTCCGATTAGTTTAGAAAAGGCCAATGAAATTGGCGAATGAAATTTGCATGCCGGACTCCACCCCCAGATATCCGGGTATAAAAGCCCACTGGCTTTTATACCCGGATATCCGGGGGCGGAGATATTCTCAAGAGCGAACCCCATCTGTCGGCTCGACACAACGTCGAGAGACCGACAGAAAGGGAACAATATATATATGCGTGCTGATCAGCAGAATATCTTCCTCAGGTGACGGTCACGTAATGCTATATGGCTCCACTATGGCTCCGTCTTTGTTGCAGGGTATTTTTTAGGATCTTAATAGTCGGCATGAGGTATTAAGCCCGTTTACTTTATTTATTATCAACATTATGAACAATAAAGCCAGATATTCTTGTCAGATCTGGGGTTTTTTACTTGGAGTTAGAGAAGAGCAGCGCATTTTCTCCGCTGTCGGCTTGTTAACCGTCGGCTTGTTGAACAGACTTTCACCAGAGTAAAATAGACCTTTATGCTTGTTTTTCTTATCAAGAACATGTAAAACAAAATAAACAAGATAACCATATATCACAGACTGTCAGCATACATTGCGTTTTGTTTTGTCTGTTTTCTTTTTGTATTATACCGTTCCGCGCAGGTTTAAATGCAGTTTTTATTTTTTCAACATAAAAAACGATATACAGGATATAATATTAATGCATTATGAATATTTAATGATCATTATAAGCTTGATGTGAAATTGTGACTAAATAAAAACTTAACAAATTACATCATTATTAACTTAATTTAAATAAACCAATATTTGAATATTTGTTTTTTTATGAGCTCAAATATTCGAATATGAAATCATTCCCATCCCTGGATCCCATTCATCATTCCCATTCCCATCCCTGTATATGTGTGTGTGGTGTGTGTACGCATATATGTATATGTATGTATATATATACTGTATATATATATAAATATATATATATATATATATATATGTGTGTTTATTGTCTTCGTTAGTGTATTATATTATACAGGGACAGTGTCTGTAACCAATTATCAGATCACTTGACCACACAGCTTTGCAAAAAGGTTTTTGCAAAGATATTTAACATGACATTAACAGTGTTAACGGTTGATATGAGGCCTTCAAGCTAAAATAACTTCACTGGTGAGTAGTGTTACGAGATGAAGGAAAACCTCATCCCTAAAAGAGAAACAAGAAAATTATACACCTCTCTCTCTCTCTCTCTCTCTCTTCCTTTTACCACTACTGCTATAATTTTCTCTAAGCAAAGCTACCTAAAATAACTTTAAGATAAAAATCTCCATTCAGAGGCTTAAAGGGCTTCCTGGAGGTCCTCCTGGGTGGCTGGACAGTTTCATTCAGCTTCTAGATGGCTTCTGAATGAACATACAGAGGCTTTAGAACAAAAAAGGCAACAGGTTCATAATGTAAGATTTATTTTAAAAAATTTGATGAGATTAATTATTAAGATCTTATTATTGTTGATTTTTTTCAATAATATCAGGGTTTTTCCTAGCTCAAAATGAGGCCATCCTGATCTTCTACACACACACGTAGGCCTAGCGTACCTTTAAGTGGCTTAACCAAAGTTACTTTGAGTTTGACATATTAAAATTTCTAATAAAATTAGATAAAAATGACAATTATTAAGTTATATAAAACATTACTTTTATTCAACCAAACAGAAATGTTTTTTTAATCAAATAAAGCTTTTTTATCATTTCGACTAACTTTTCAGCCCACAATAGCCAACTGAATTAACCAGTCTTTCTAAATGAGCAAAGCTCATTCACATCTTGCATTCTCTGTGGTTCACTTTAAATGATTCAAGGACTGTGACTGAAAAGTTCAATAGTTTCAATGAATCGGTTCAAATGAGTCATTCATGTTCGAGTCGTTCTGAACGCAATGCGCGTTCATACTGGCGAACTCGCTGTGTACAGTATACGCTGATTCAACGATCCACCTGCACAGCTAAAGACATTAAAATGATGTACGTCACGTTCATTTAATAAATTTCAAGAAATTAAACTTACTTGGATGCAAAACAAACAGCCGTGAAACACAGGCTGGCTCTTGTTCTGCAACTCTTTTTAGCACCTCCACTGTGGCGTAATGTCGCAACTGCAGTTACAAATGACAGTCTTTTAAATGCACGCAGCATTTCTTGTGAAGACTCACAACATAATTTTGGCGAGAGCCTGAGGCGGCACGACATTTGACGGAGGCGGCCGCCTCCAATTTCTCTATGCAGGAAAAACCCTGAATATGGTAAAGTGTAATAAGCTTATGGTGAGAACTGGGGTGTTTCTAATTCAGTTATGAATTTGCAGCTGACATTATCTGAACCCATCGTAATTTTTGTATGAATTCAGATTTTGTTGTCTTAAAAGTCTCCTCAGACGAGCACTTTCAACAAGTTGGTATGATTTATTAGGGTCTTCATGAAATGTCTGGAACATATTTTGCTTAAAAACACTCAATGGCTGTGTAAACAAAACCCTTCTTGCCTCGTCAAAAACAGCTATGCTCACAGCAACCCATTTTGGTGCATGTCTCTTTAACTGATAATGAGTTACAGCGAACCCCACCCCCCTTCTGTCCGGCATGACAACACACGTGTAGTACTGCCATGGCAATGGTATAGCTAAATGATATTTCCTGAATTCCTCTGCGGTTAGTTTCGTCTTAAACGTCTCAAATCATTTGTCCAGAGACAAAAAAATCAGTCACAGCAAACAGCGCATCCTAATGCGCTTACGTTGTGCGTGTATGCTTACCTAAAATCCACGGAATCCACTGCAGATCTCAGCGGAATTACATGGATTTTAGCGCTTGTCATTGACAAGTTATAACGTTACACACACAACGTGAGAGCTAGTTTGCTGTGACAGATTTTTCAGCCTAAGCACGAATGATTCGAGACGTTTAAAACGAAACTAACCCCAGTGTTCGCCCCTGTTCATTAGCAAAACAAACAGCTTGACGCAGCTAAACATATTAACTCACATAATGTATTAACATTCATACAGCTAAACTCCAAGTTTGTTCTCGGTGTTCGGTATTATTCGGCCTTCGGCCAAGTGTTTCACATTAGAGCTGAAGATCTTTGCCCGAACCCGACGGACCCAACTTGACCCGATGGTTACGGTCGGGTTCGGGCTTAATTTCTATCATTTTACACGGGTTCGGGCCGGGCTCGGGCTTGCGCTGTAAATGAGCGGTCATGTGATGCGTTCCGATTAGCTCAAGAAAGATGCGAAAATGGATGGTGAAACGGAGGCTTGCCTCTGGCAATTACGTTTTGGTTGCACCAGCAACTAAAGCAAAGTCTGAGGTGAGGAAAAGTTTTGACCATGTACATAATGAGAATAATGAGCCAGTGGGATATGTGAGATGTTACTATGTTACAGAGGACTTATTTTATTTCTTTGTTCCAACTTCCAAGTGGCCTATAGCCTACGTTAGTCATTAATAAATGATGTTAAACCATGTATAAATGACGCATTCTTGACAAAAGCTGTGTGCATGCGCACATTTGAATAGCCTAATGTCGGGCTGTAAACGGGTTCGGGCTTTTAAAAAGCTGTCAATCAAAATGTACTTGTCGGGCTCGGGCCGAATCTGTCGGGCTCGGACCCTGTCGGGCCTAACTTTTAAAGCCCGATTACAGCTCTATTTCACATCATGTTCGGCTTCGGCCAAGAATTTTCGTTTCGGTGCATACCTAATATTTTGGAAATATTTACATATATTTATTTATATTTGCCAACCATTTAAATTATATATAATTGTTTATAATTTATTTTTCTTAAATATATGAATGTCACATCAAACTCAATATTTGCATTGCCGCTTTATCATTTTTCCCCTACCCAGATTTATTCTTTAAAATAATATTTCGAGTTGTGCATTTTACTGTAATAAACTTGATTTTTTCATCACTCTATATACAATATTGAATATACAAATTTTAAATTAAAATTAACCATTTCGTTCACATTTGCCAAGTGAGCCTTGTCTTTAGTTGTTCAAATGTCAAGTCATTTATAAGAACATATATGAACCTGCCTTCCGGTTCCTGTCTGCATCGCTGCTGGCAGTTTGTTTGTATCCCTGCACTTGCACTTCATTTTAATATTAGTGTATTTTATTATCGTTACTTATCACTGTCGTTGCTAACTTATCCTGATATCTCAATAACCCTGTTCTTGTTATTTACTTGAAGATTCTAAACCAAAATTGATAGTTAACTTAACGCCGTTAGCATAGCATTAACGTGTTAGCTTGCTTTCTGTTTACACTGTGGAATATCATCTTGCCTCTAGTTTGTCTTGTGTGCTAACTGTTTCTCTTTTTAAGCGTATATACTACAATTCATCAAGCAACCTTGGTAAGTCAGAATTGCTCTTCAAACCCGGTGAGTTATGGCTTCTATTCCTATTATTGTTACTTGCACCTCATGTCATATGTTTAGCTTAGCCTTCTCTGTCAGCTGCGAGGGTTTTATATGCGATAAATGCAGGGAAACAGTTAGGCTGACAGAGAAGATCTTAGAATTAGAGTCTCGCATCCAATCTTTATCTGAGGATAGTAAGAGTTTAACGACGATAGAAAACACTTTGGATGCGAGCAACATTAGCGCACACAGCTCGGTTCCGGTTGAAAATCCTCCGCAGCTGGGAAACTTCGTGACTGTGAGACGGCGTAGTCGCAGGACAAAACATCACTCGACCGTTCCGATTACAGTCTCGAACAGGTTTGCCCCGCTCAGTGACGCACCGACTGAGAAACCTGCTGAAAGTGCCCTAGTTATCGGTGATTCTATTGTTCGGAACGTTAACATAGAGGCACCAGCCACCATAGTCCAATGTTTACCGGGAGCCAGAGCGCCTGACATCAAGTCAAATTTAAATGTGCTGGCTAAGGCTAATCGTAAATTCAGTAAGATTGTCATTCACGTCGGCACAAATGATGTTCGACTCCGTCAATCGGAGATCACAAAAGATAACATTAAAGAGGTGTGTGAGCTCGCAAGCATGATGTCAGACACTGTAATATTCTCTGGCCCCCTCAATGCTTATCGTGGTGATGAGATTTATAGCAGATTATATTCACTAAATGGCTGGTTGTCTGAGTGGTGCCTGCAGAATGATATAGTTTTTATAAATAACTGGAAGAGTTTTGAGGGCAGACCTGACCTGTTGAAACGAGATGGTCTCCATCCCTCCTGGGCTGGGACTTCCATCCTGTCTAGAAATATGGCAAAAAGTCTTAATGCTAATGCTAAAACTTGACTCGCTGGGGCCCAGGTCAGGGAGCAGACAGTATGGCTTAACCAACTGTCTGCTTGCCGTCTCACGTCGCAGAATACACAAAATGTACAACATGTAGTAATCCGTTCTCCCAAACATCACAAAATAGAGACTGTGTCTGTCCCCCGGATTAGCAAACATAAAATAATGCGTAAACCTCTTGAAAGTAATTTAATAAACGTTAAACAAACTAAACATGAACAAAATACAGATAATCAACTGTTACGACTCGGATTGCTAAATATTAGATCTCTCTCTAATAAAGCACTTTTTGTTAACGATATGATAACAGATCATAAAATAGACATGCTCTGTTTGACAGAAACATGGCTAAAACCAGATGATTATATTGCTTTAAATGAATCTGTCCCCCAAGATTATTATTATAAACACGAGCCTCGTCTAAAAGGCAGAGGGGGAGGTGTCGCAGCACTTTACAATAACTCTCTTAGCATTTCCCAGAAGTCGAACTCTAAATATAATTCTTTTGAAGTCATGGTTCTTCATGTTTCAACACCTAATACTAAAGATAAAACACTTTTTAAATTGATTCTAGCTATTGTATATAGGCCTCCAGGGCACCACACAGATTTTATTAAAGAATTTGGTGGGTTCTTATCAGAACTAGTACTGGCCGCAGATAGACTCCTTGTCGTTGGTGACTTTAACATCCACGTAGATAACGTTACAGATGCCTTAGGAATGGCTTTCAAAGACACTCTTAACTCCATGGGCATTAGTCAACATGTGTCAGGACCCACTCACCTTCGTAATCATACTTTAGATTTAATACTGTCTTACGGTATAAATGTGGACGACGTTAAAATCCTTCAGCAGAGTGAAGACATTTCGGATCATTATCTGGTATTATGTTTGCTTCACTGGCCTACGGCTGCAAATAAAACTCATTGTTACAAATATGGTAGAACAATAACTTCAACTACCAAAGATGCGTTTCTCGATAATCTGCCCGAATTGTCTCAAATCATGAGAAATAACGTTGAAGATCTTGACATTACCACTGAAAATTTTAATTCCACCTTCTCGGTAACGCTAGACAAAGTTGCTCCACTACGTTTAAAGAAGATTAAAAATGGCAGCCCCACACCGTGGTATAATGAACACACTCAGGCTCTAAAGAAAGCGGCCCGAAAAATGGAGCGCAACTTTAAGAAAACTAAATTAGAGGTATTTCGTACAGCATGGAAGGATAGTATTCAAAAATACAGGAAAGCCCTAAAAACGTCTAGATCCGCCTACTTTTCATCACTAATAGAAGAAAACCAGCACAACCCTAGTTTTTTATTTAACACAGTGGCTAAATTAACAAAAAATAAATCGTCAGCGACTTCAGATTCTGGATATCAGCATAACAGTGATGAATTTATGAACTACTTCACAAATAAAATCCAAGATATTATAGAAAAATTATAACAATGCAACCAGAATTGAAACCCGCTGAACAAACTAACTACAGCGCCCCTAAGGAGAAATTCCAATTATTTTCTACCGTAGATCACGAATCATTAAATCGTAGTCTAAAATCATTAGATCATCTAAATCAACAACATGCATGCTACACCCTATACCTACAAATCTACTGAAAGAGATGCTCCCAGAAATTATAGATCCTCTTCTTAGTATTATTAACTCATCTCTGACATTAGGACATGTGCCTAAAGCATATAAGGTGGCTGTTATAAGGCCCCTTGTCAAAAAAAACCCAACTCGACCCTAGAGAACTAGGGAACAACAGTCCTATATCGAATCTACCTTTCATATCTAAAGTTCTGGAAAAAGTAGTTTCAACTCAATTATGCTCCTTCCTCCAAAGGAATGACATCAATGAAGAATTCCAGTCTGGATTTAGAGCATGTCACAGTACAGAGACTGCTTTGATCAGAGTTACAAATGATCTGCTATTGGCGTCTGACCGAGGTTGTATCTCGTTATTGGTGCTGCTAGACCTTAGTGCTGCATTCGACACCATTGACCACAGCACACTCCTACATAGACTCGAAAATTACGTCGGCATTAAGGGAATAGCTTTGAAATGGTTTAAATCTTATTTATGCGACGGTCTTCAATTTGTAGCAATAAACAATGAGGTGTCACGCAAATCGCAATTCCAGTACGGTGTACCACAGGGCTTAGGGCCTCTGCTCTTCGCATTATACATGCTACCTCTAGGAGATATAACAAAGCGACACGGAGTTAGCTTTCACTGTTATGCTGATGATACTCAACTTTATATTTCCTCAAAGCCTCATGAAACACAGCAGTTCCATCGAATAATGGAATGCATAGGCGATATAAAAAACTGGATGAGTAACAACTTTTTATTACTGAACTCGGACAAAACAGAAGTGTTACTTATTGGACAGAAAACCGCCATACGTAACAACCAAGAATACTGCTCAACTATTGACGGATGTTCCATAAAACCCTCTTCGTCAGCTAAGAATCTTGGCATTCTATTTGATAGTAATCTGTCAATTGAGAGCCATGTCGCCAACACCTGTAAAATTGCGTTTTTCCATTTTAAGAATATATCTAAACTACATCATATGCTGTCAATGTCAGATGCAGAGAAGTTAATGTATGCATTCGTGACATCAAGACTAGATTACTGTAATGCACTGTTAGGTGGCTGCCCTGCAGGCTTATTACAAAAACTCCAATTGGTCCAAAACGCGGCAGCTCGAGTTCTTACACGTACAAAAAAGTATGAACATATTAGCCCGGTTCTGTCAACTTTGCACTGGTTACCTATAAAGCATCGCATTCATTTTAAAATCTTGCTTATTACCTAGAAAGCCCAATATGGTTTAGCTCCTCAGTACTTGAGTGAACTCTTCTTGTATTTACAGTCCTTCACGTGCATTACGCTCTCAGGTGTCCTGTCAGTTGGTAATACCTAGAATTTCAAAATCAAGTGCAGGTGGTAGATCCTTTTCCAATCTAGCGCCTAAACTTGGGAATAGTCTTCCCTGCACTGTCCGGGAGGCAGACACACTGTCAGTTTAAATCTAGCTATCTAGACCTTTAATCTTGCTGTCATGGCTCTGCCTCACTTAGTCATGTTTTTCTTGGTCCTGTGGCAGAGTCATGACAAAGCCTTTGGTTATGTGTGGAGAGAAACATATTATTGTCCTTTTGACAATAATATGCGTTCTCTCCAGTGTCTCGTCATTAGCCCCGCCCCTCTGGTTTCCTGCATTGTTTCCCGGCCGTGTCTAATGTCTTCCACCTGCCCTGTGTTGTTATCCCTCATTTGTGTTTCCCTTTAAATGCCCTCATATTTCATTGTCCTGTGCTCGTTCATTGTCTTTGGTTGCGTTCTGTGGTCCCTTGGATTACCTTGCCTGTCTGTGAGACGTTGTGTTGTGTGAGTTTTAGTTTATTCTTGTCCTGCTGTTTTTGTGTTCCCTCGTGGAAATTTTTGGTTTGAGTTTATGTATATATATTAGTCTGGTCCTCGTTACCCCCTCGTGGGTTTTTGTTTTGTTCTTTGTTTATATTAAAATATTTCGTGTTAACCCCTTCATCCCTGCCTGCAATTGGGTTCTTCCACGCCAGTCGTGACAGAATGAACGAGCCAGCCCGAACCCAGCAGACAGCTCCAAAGGACGGCATGGCGTTGTCCTCACGGGCTGCCCAAGCCCACTTGCTGCTAGGGTTCCGTCAGGGGAGTTACAGGAACCGGGAGTTCGCCGGGGCATTCTCGACGGTGGCGAGGTCGTCTGAGTTTTGCGAGGCGGAGTTGAAGGCGATCTTCAACTGCTGCCTCACTCAGCGCCTTGCCCCGTCGAAGACGCTGCTGGCTCCCCTTGGGTTTGCAGACATGGTCAGGTTCGTGGCAATCCGGGACGGTCCCGAGGGTGAGGTTCCACTCCGGCTTGAGCTCCACGGTCCCCGGTTCTCCTGGCGGGAACTCCTCCGACCCAGAACTCCCTCTGTCCTCCACGGACCCGGCAAACTCGGCCACGAGTCCGATGAACGGGAGGAAGAGGGAGAAGCGTCGAGGAGGAGCGTCCACGCCGGTGCAGCCTGTTTCCAGTCCAGTGCATCCGGTGATCCAGCCGGCGTTGCAGCCGGCGTCCCAGCCGGTGATCCAGCCGGCATCCAGTCCGGTGCAGCCGGCGTCCAGTCCGGTTTCCAGACCGGTGCAGCCGACGTCCAGTCCGGTGCAGCCGGCGTACCAGCCGGTGATCCAGCCGGCGTCCAGCCCGGTGCAGCCGGCGTCCAGTCCAGTTTCCAGTTTGGTGCAGTCGACGTCCAGTCCGGTGCAGCCGGCGTCCAGTCCGGTGCAGCCGGCGTCCAGTCCGGTGCAGCCGGCATCCAGTCCGGTGTCCAGTCTGGTGTCCAGTCCAATGCAGCCGGCGTCCCAGTCGGTGATCCAGCCGGCATACAGTCCGGTGCAGCCGGCATCCAGTCCGGTATCCAGTCCAATGCAGCCGGCGTCCCAGCCGGTGATCCAGCCGGCGTACAGTCCGGTGCAGCCGGCATTCCAGCCGGCGCCCAGCCTTGTCCCGCCGACGTTCCAGTTGGCGGTCCCTCCAGGGACTAAGACTGTTCCCCCCAGGGCTTCCCCCGTCAAGCCACCCAGGGCTTCGCGCTTTCAAGCGCCACCCCGGACTAAGACTGTTCCCCCTTCTCCCTACCCTCATGGACTTCCCCCCATGAGCCCTTGTTTGGCCCCTCCCCCCCTCCCATGTTTGTTATTTTTATTGTCCCATCCCAATCCTGTTATTATTTTGTCATGTCTGCCCTTGATTTTGTTTTCTTTGTTTTGCCTTGTTTTGTCTGTCACCCAGTCTGTCTTGTCTCGTCCGTCTACCCCTTGGTGAGCACCTGGAGGTGCTCATTAAAGGGGGGGCTTCTGTCATGGCTCTGCCTCACTTAGTCATGTTTTTCTTGGTCCTGTGGCAGAGTCATGACAAAGCCTTTGGTTATGTGTGGAGAGAAACATATTGTCCTTTTGACAATAATATGCGTTCTCTCCAGTGTCTCGTCATTAGTTCTCGTCGTTTCCTGTATTGTTTCCCGGCCGTGTCTAATGTCTTCCACCTGCCCTGTGTTGTTATCCCTCGTTTGTGTTTCCCTTTAAATGCCCTCGTATTTCATTGTCCTGTGCTCGTTCATTGTCTTTGGTTGCGTTCTGTGGTCCCTTGGATTACCTTGCCTGTCTGTGAGACGTTGTGTCATGTGAGTTTTAGTTTATTCTTGTCCTGCTGTTTTTGTGTTCCCCTCGTGGAAAGTTTTTGGTTTGAGTTTACGTATATATATTAGTCTGGTCCTCGTTACCCCCTCGTGGGTTTTTGTTTTGTTCTTTGTTTATATTAAAATATTTTGTATTAACCCCTTCATCCCTGCCTGCAATTGGGTTCTTCCACGCCAGTCGTGACACTTGCATACTCTACACTTCCATAATATAAATCCTCTGAGGGTTTAGGCTGCATTAGTTAGATAAACCAGAACCAGAAACACAACTGATGTACTTGTTGCATCAAAGAGTGCAGAACAGTACTCTACTCCCAGCCAGTCTTGTCTCATTGTTCCAAGGTTACCACAGCGAGCAGAATGCAGTTCATGGCCAGACCTGATGGTAGACCGGAGAATGGGAAGCGGCGACCTGTCAAGAGCTGAGATGATAGAGCTGGATAAAGGAGGACGCGGTGACTTGACACGTCTTCACTGCAAAATTTCAAATGCTATTAGATTATTAATGATAATCTTAAATCTATAATTTACCTTATTAGCAAGTTTATTTATTTTTATTTAGCCTTGTTGTGCAAGCACTGTCGAGCTTGTGCAGAGGCAGCAGCTTTTTCCAGAGGGTAACTGGAATCCCCTGGTTGGGCCTGGGTTCTCCTGAGGTTTTTTCTCCATTGGAGTTTTGGGTTCCTCGCCACCATTTGCATACTGTTTTGCACCATTTGCCTGGCCGGGGGGGCTGCTTTAGAATTTTAAAGTTTTACTTAATTAATATTGCATACAGGTATTTTTAGTCCGTTTAATATTTGACATGTGCTTCTCTCCTTTACCTTAAATGTGTGCTTTCACTGTGTGTGTGTGTGTGTGTGTGTGTGTGTGTGTGTGTGTGTGCGTGCGTGTGCGCATGTGCGTGTCCGTGTGTCTGCGCATCCATGTGTGTGTCTATGTCTATGTGTGCATATTGTGTGTGTGGAGTGTTTTGTATGTGGGTATGACTGTCTTCTGTGTTTTCTCCTTTTTCTTGTTTTTACAGGTATAGCTTTAATTGTTTTGCTTATAGTCAATATGTCTCATGTACAGCTGCTTTGTAACAATGAAAATTGTAAAAAGGGCTATATAAATAAAGTTGAGAACATGCCAAATATAGCTGTAATGATTTAAGTCCACTCGAAAAAGCACATTCAGCCTTTCTCTAAAGCAACATCACAGTCTGACTCCCTCAGATTATAAAAGGTAGTTCTTAGAAGTAACCACCAAACCACAGAGTACGATTGATGTCTGTTGAAACAGAGATGCCCATGAGCTCATTGGAAGCAAGCGCTCATTCAGTCTCTCTCTCTCGCTCTGTAACATAAGTCTCAAATTTCTCGTCACCATCTCCCTCTATGCACATCTATCAACAATACTGCTTATACAGTCGTGGAAAAGAAAATACAAACCTACAAATTTTGGTTAAGGTATACAGACTAAAATGTGGCGTCAAAAACGTTCGCTTGTGATTTATGCTTTATTTGCTGAGACACACTTTGCGGTTTTGTTGATACGGCATGTGCGTTTTGTAAAGGAGTGAAATACAGGGAATAAAGTCTCAGTATACTTTGTACAGAAACCATGACAAATGTTAGCACACCGCCTCTCAAACTCTAAAGTGGGTCACAGGTCTGTTCTGATAGAGCGGAAGGCAGCAGGGAAAAATGTGATAAAACTCAACTAACCATACAGATGTACATAGTGGCCAGCAAAGTCAGTTTCTTTTAGTAAGATTTTCATAATAATAATAATAATTACATAAATCAGTAAATGTAAAAGTAAATGCATCTTCAAATATTTTAAGAAGGAACCCATATTCTTGCCCAGCTGCACACTCCCACCTTTGTGATATACATTATCCCGTCCAAATTCAATAATCACAGATTGACATTGACATTAGATGGTAAAAAGAAAAATAACTGAAAACAGTATATTCAAATTCATGGTGTCAGGACGGTACATGTAAATCAGAATTCTGCTCGGTTGTCATTAAGGCATCCACCTGATCTCACAAGAATTCATTGCTATTTTACGATGTGGCAAATGTTAATGGGGTGATTGGACGCGATTTCATGTTTTTCCTTTTGATTTATTGTGTTATTTAAGCGTTTGTGCATGTACAAGACGTCTAAAGTCACAAAACTCAAAGTTTTGCAAAAAATTTTTACTCTAACTAAATGAGAAGTCTGATCCAGATCTGCCTAAAATGTCTCGATAAATCACACCCCCACATTTCTACGTCAGTTTGTGGTAATGTTAGCATGACGCCGCCCAAATTTAACTTACACGCAAAGAAGGCGTAGCTTCAGTTATTGCAGCCGTGGTGCTGCAGCCACCATGTCACAGCGGAAATGCATAAGACAATATAAAAAAATACCTCTGTAAAGTGTCCTTCTGGTCGATCCGTTTGGTTTTATTCTCCCAACTAGGTTTAAAGGCAAAACCAATCCTGGTTTTACTCTTTATGCACATTTGTACTTGTATTTATGCTATTTATTATAACCGGTCCGACACGAATCCACTCCGAATGGGTGGCGAGGCGAACTGACGATCGTTCTGGCATGAGACTCTGGGCTTTCACACACTGTCTGGCGGTTTTGATCCGCCCGTTTCATTATTAAATCTGACTGCTGTTATTAGCGTACTGTTTTTGCAACTGTTATGACACGAAAGTGTCTCCGAGTGAGAGGACAGATGAACTGACAATCGGCCTCGTCCTGGAAGTGTGCGGTTATGATAAGGGGCGTAACATTTCTGCACACGCTTGAGGTATTGAGCCAATCACAACGCACTGCTCAACCGGCCAAGCAGAGCACACTGTGCTTATATATTATTATAAATAATGAGTTTTTCCTCCTTAAAACGTTGTATTGCCCCAAAAACACAAGTTAATGATGTTTTTAATCATGTCATATCGCCCCTTTAATTTGTACAAAACCGTATGACTATTAGATTAAAGCAATACTGAAGCCCCTCCCCAAACCCCACCTCTGAACCTAACATCACTGGTGTGAAAGCAAATTGTACTACAACGTACGAATAGGATTGTAAGAATTTATACGAATTACCCAGCTAGTAAAATCGTTTTTTTGGAAGATATTTGGAAGAATGCTTGTAATCAAACAGATCTTGGCCACGATTGACAACCATAGTAGAAACCACAATTTCTCCATAGTAGGAGAAATTTCTTTGTAAATTTCTTTGTTCTGTTGAATACAAAATAAGATATTTTGAAGAATGTAGGACAGCAAACTGTTCTGGGGCACTTCTGACTACCATTGTCATTTTTCCTACTATGGCAGTCAATAGTGGCCCAGAGCTGTTTAATTACAAGCATTCTTCCAAATATCTTTCTCGGTGTTCATCACGGTGAGTAAATGACGACAGAATTTTCATTTTGGATGAACTTGCCCTTTAAACACAGTGTTGTATTGCCACTTGACATTTAATGTAAAATCCTGAAGCAAAAACGTTGGGGAAAGGTTGCTGAATTAGAGTAAAGAATAAAAGTATTCAAATAAAAGAATTTACTAATCTCTTTTCCAGCTCCATGACAGTGTGATCAACACAAATCATTTGAAAATGACACTGAATTAAGAGGACAGAATGAACTAGAGCATTTTTATAATGCAAGTGTAACACACACACACATATGCGCTGTCATATGGATTCTCGTGGGTGGCTCTGGAGAGGCAGAACGTTCTGGAAATAGCTCAGGAACAACCCCTCTGATTCTCCAACCAAGATTTCCTTTTCTGAGGTCAGAGCGAGGGCTGGAAGTGCTGTGTTGCAAGCCTTCAGTCGCCATGGCCGACCGCAGTGGCTTCTCTCACAGCACTTCAAGGGCCCGGCGGCGGTGACCAGATGGGCCCACCTCACTGGAGCTTCTCTGTAGACTCCACACTCATTCACCAAGACTGTAAGACATACTCAATATAGCACATGGGAACACAGAACTGGGCTATAAGCCACATGTGATGTGTGTATGTGAGAGAGAAAGCGCGTATGAGAGGCCAAAGAAAGAATGCTGCTTAAAGTCAATGGAACAATTTACTCCAAAATGAAAAATCTGTCATTGTCTCAAGACCACAGCTGTCTGGTCCCTATCCACAGCGGTTCTGACATTCTGCTAAACACCTTCTTTTGTGTTTGACAGAAGCAAGATTATTAAGTTGGAACAATGTGAGGGTGAATAAATGATGGTCTGGCCCTTTAAGACTTAATGACTTAAGACTTAAGGCCCTTTAAGACATAATGTTAAGACTCAAAATGACAAACAAACCAAAAAATGTCAATCCATCTAAGTGTTAAAATTTAAAAAGGTAAGAAAGTAAGTACAAACTGGATGTTTCCATTTTTACAGCTATTTTTCCTCAGGCTAGTGTTTTTTTTTTAGTTTTCCGAGGGCTTTACGTTTCCTTTTCCTGTGGTTTTCGAAGGCAGAAACAGCCAAACCCAAATGTAGATGCTAAACTTGGCATGCTGAGGTCTTGACTTGCCGGACAGACAAAGACTCAGAAGACAGATCAAGCCCATTTATTCGTATTTATTTCTTTTTCTCGGCGGTTTCACATTTTGTGGCCCAGACATATGGACCCCGGGAGGATATTCCTGCAAGAGATGAGGACAGCTGATGGCTGAATGATGTCGGGATGAAGATACAGCACACTGATGTCATTCCCGCGTGTCCAAAGCCTTATGTTAAAAACTGACTTTACGTCTTATTTTAAAGCTGCAGTGTTTTTGCACATTAAGCTGAGAAAAGTATTTTAAAGAAAAAGATCACAGTAAATTAAATATTTGCTCTTTTTTACTCGTATAACAACCATGAGAAGTTAGGGAGAATCCTTAAGGTGCTCTTTTCCACACAATAAAAGAAACGTGGGACAGACACAGTCAAGATCCTTAAATAACATAAAATGATTAATATATGGAACGCTGATGCCATAACCAGGAATGCTTGTCAAATTAAGTCATTTTGGACATTTTGATGCACATGTTAGAGAACAGCAAGTACAGTGGAGATGATTTTCTGTGTGCCACAAAATAAAAAAGTGACAAGTTTGAAGGTAAGTAAGTAGATGATTTAAGGTGAACTACTCCTTTAAATATAATAAAAAATGACATACTTCTTCATCTTTAAAAAAGAAAGGTAAAGTATAACGTCTATAGCTGCGTTTCCATTACCCTTCAAAATGCGCAAATTAAAATAGCGCATTGAAAAGACGCCCAATGGAAACATGTCAATTTCTCAAAAAACTCCCATATATCACAAAAAGGATTTCACGCTTGCATGAGGTATTTTTCCAGGCAATACAATAAAGCAGTCATCGTCAACTGGCGGACCGCGGGCCGGATCCGGACCTTTGCTTCGTTTCATCCGGACCACGAGACATTTAAAATTTTGACTCTTTCAGTTGTTTAAATTGAGCCGCGCGACTACACAACGGAGAATCACATCACGCGTACTCTCAGGAACATTTATGTAATTGATCTTTAGTCGCTATATCCTGTGATATCTTTTAGCTATAAACGTGCTTCATTTGAACCCTTTCCGCTCCGCGTGCGCTGCTTTTCTGCCGCCAAAGACGCTCCGCATGAAGAGCAGCAGACACGTGCTTATTTTAACAACACTAGTGCAGACACGCAGAGCAGATAAATGGACACAACAGTAAACAAAATGCAGCAATATTAAAGTATTTGTTTCTGTCAGTCTGTTTACTGTTTGCTATATGTCTCCAACCTTTCAACCAGATTTGCAATATTTTATGAACCATAACGTTTTTATCTAGCCTACATTTATCATTAGCATTATTGATCAGCATGTAAACATTTGTGTCCCTGTGAAAACCCAGGCTAAAGTCTCATAAACGAATGAATTATTAAATGACAAGCATCAAAGATTAATTTCAAGCATTAACTAAAATTTTAATCTTTGAAATGGCATTATTCAGTCAATATTGAAGATATTGTTGTTATATTTTCACAGAATATTCTGTAGGATGATTTTATGTAGAAAACAGTAAAAAGACTCGCTGTATTTTCACTAACAGGATCACATTTTGTTCTAATTGGGAATTTAAAGATAGAAGTAGTTCTGGTATGAAAGGCACGGAAAGGCTAATTTATTAAGTAACTTTGTTTTCTGTTTATGATGAGAGCAATTTAATTCTTACATTAAATTTGTTGTTTGTAGCTTTTTTTCTTACAAATATTAATGATCAGACTTCTATTAAGAGGGCATTCCCCTAAAGCCACAGAACCTACAATACATACATACTGTGGATATCAAAATATAAAATAAATGGCCTGATAAAAGATCATATCTTTTATATATATATCCAAGTGGGCTAAATTGATTCAATATTTATTTTTGTTATTTAAAAAAAAAACATATTGTCCGGACCTCCGTTTGGAAGAAAGTATAAAGACTGGACCTCTTGGAACTTTAATTGAATACCCCTGAAATAAAGGAATATTTTGCAAAACAGCAATGTAAACCCTTTTTGTCGCATTTCCGAATCACGTGGCTTACGAAAAAGTGATCATTCGAGGTGTGTTTGGAAAGATAGGATATAAGGAATTCACATCATATATGATGGCTCCAATGCAGGAAAATTATATAAAAGATATATAAAAATATAGACATTTCTCTTCACTCTTTCATCACAGAAGGTGGCATTATTCAACTCTAAATTTGGTTCACAACCTGCCATAAAACCTAAAGAAGAAGTTTGGACATGTGACTTATCGCGAGAAGAAAATACACTGCAGTCGCATAACATCGTTTAATGGAAACGCTGTCATTTTTACCAACATTTACAAAATATCGCTTAATTTTTGTGCAAATCTGTAATGGAAACCCGGCTTGTGTTACGTCACATAAGCTTACTGAAGCTCCCACACGTCTCCTGAAGCGGATGTGCCCACCCACCATATAACTGTAACAGCATCGTAATGACCTCACTGTCAGCTCAACATATGGAACTAATTCCACACGCTCCCTTCTTCTCTTCCTGTGTGGATCTGTGCACATCTGGGCCATCCTTCAGCGTTACGACTACCAGAGCCTCGGTATCAAGAAGGGCCGAGATGAAACATCAAAAACGGAGAAACCACAACAGCGTGACGCAGCCAGCAAATATGCAAAGTCTGCTCAAAAACTCACAGGAACGCCTCACAAACGGATGAAATTCCAGGCGTGCGTTTTCATATACATCATTACGTTTTTAGACTATTATAAATGTGCAGGGCAAAGTTTTAAAGAGTCACTCTGTCTAAATGCTGAACTTGTAATGCATAAACACACACACACATACATCAAGGACAGGCAGGTTGTGCTGTTTGGCACACCTTAGATGAAGCTCTTGCCCTGAGGTAGATTCCCTTTCTCTCACACGCACACGCACACATCTCATTCTTTGGCCTGCTCTCACATGCTGTGGGGTTTGCTGGCTGCCTGGCCTCTCCGGTCAGGTCTGTTGCCAAGCCTCAGCGCTGGAACGGAGAGGCCCGTGTTTGCCACACGGAGCCTGAACGCTCTCCATCAACCCCGTTTCTAAATACACTGTGGCTTTAGGGAAGAGCTTTCTCAGCAGCTGGGACATCAGCCATGGAAAATGTAGGCGCAACAAGAAAGGGCAGAAGAAGAGACGTGTTGAGCAGAGGTGATCGGTGCCTCCTCTTCAGGGGAAGCAGGAATTAAAAATACGTGTTCAGCGCTCCACGCGAACCTATGTGCATCACGCATCATGTCAAAATACGTGCCTGCTGCAGACGTGTCGAAAGGGTTTATGATAAAAGAGACGCTCGCGTTCAGAAGACACTGCGTTAACACTTAACTCTGATTACACATGAGACTAAGCGAGTATCTAGCAAACGCGAGTGTCTCTTTTATTAAAAACCCTTTCGACGCGTCTGCAGCAGGCACGTATTTTGAAATGACTCGCCACACACATGACGGGCTAAATACATGTTTTGCCGAGCTTCGCATTACTGCTTCCCCGGAAGAGGAGTCACGGATCGCCACTGGTGTTGAGGGGTGTTGTTTTGTGTTCCTGTTTTTTGTATACCCTTGTGACAGGTTTCATTTTATTGTTAATAGGCATTTCTGACAGCATGTGATTTAAAGGGCTAAACACACTATTATAGCCTGACTAGACTCTAGAATATTCACTCTTCTGGAACTTATTAACTTACTGTTACTTATTTTTCCTTGTATGATTTTGTACATGTGAACTGATACATCATAAAATTAAAAAACATTAATCGATACAGAAAAGACAGAAACAACAGCTGTCGATCTAATGGCTGGAATACACTACAAGACTTTTAAAATCTGAACAGATTTTTTAAAAACTAGACATCATACACTTGCAGACTTTTTGAAAGTTTAGATAGAAACACACTAACTGATCAAATCTGCAGACTGGCACAGACTTTCTGCAACAAATCCAGACTGAAAATCTGGGCAAAATCAGAGCCTTGTACAAGTCTTGTAGTGTATTCTAGTCTTAAAGGACTCGTCCACTTTCAACATACATTTTCATGATAATTTACTCATCCCTGTAGTCATCCAAGATGTTTATGTATTTTTTCTTAGTCGAAAAGAAATTAAGGTTTTTGATGAAAACATTCCAGGATTTTTCTCCATATAGTGGACTTCAATGGGCTCCAAACGGTTGAAGGTCAAAATTACAGTTTCAGTGCAGCTTCAAGAGCTTTAAACGATACCGGATGGATAAGGGTCTTATCTAGCAAAACGATCGGCCATTTTCTACAAAAAAAAAAAAAGTGTATATGCTTTATAAACACAAATGCTCGCCTTGCTCTGTTCTGCGATGCGCGTTCATGCCTTCACGTAATACGTAACTACATTATAAAAGGTCACGCTTGACGTAGGCGGAACTCAGTACTTTCGCCTATGTCAAGCGTTGAACTTTTCAACGTAATTAAAACTTTTTTTTGCAGGGTTGCGAGAGTAGACACATACGCAGGGTTATTTGTCAAACAAAAAAGAACATTATTTAAGCATTATTTCCCTTGAAACTAACTAGTAACATGCTGTTTTTGAGCTTCTCAGACAGACGTTTCTTAAACTTTGATGGTATGTGTATGGATCACAGAATGACTCGAAAGAAGTGGGAGCATAATTATAACCCACAAAACGTCTAGGTTATGACTGTAACCTCCGTTCCCTGATGGAGGGAACGAGACGTTGTGTTGAGAGACAGACTGGGGTTTGATCTTGAGAACCTATCATCTCCGAGAGGAATTTAAAATGCCAATGGGCTTTGGCGAATGGCACACGCACGCCAGTCCCCGCCTCGTGTAAACGGGTATAAAAGGTAGGCGGCGGCGGCCATTCACTCACCGTTTGGGCTGAGGAACCTGAGAGACATCTCCCGGTCGCTGCAGCGGGTCGGCGAAGCGTTGTGGCATGAAGACACAACGTCTCGTTCCCTCCATCAGGGTCATAACCGAGACGTTCCCCTTCAGTCGGTCTCTCGACGCTCTGTTGAGAGACAGACTGGGGACCTATCTTTACACGCCACAGCGCTGAGCCGTATCATGACCTCAAGCAGAGCGACACTGACTGGCTAGCGAGTCACAAGTGATCGCTACTGTGAGACGTAATCTTCCAGTGGGATCAGTACTAGTAGCATACCATGAGAGGCTCGTACCGACGGCCATCACGGATGGTGGCGTTCATCTCTATAGTGAGACGCCGCCCGGCGCCGAAGGAACACTGGGGAAACACTGCTCTCCTAGTTGGAGAGTGTGTTACAGAGGCCACATCCTACCACAAGGGGAGGTTACATGTGGAGACACCAACATGGTCTCACCAGTGGGGAGAACAACATGTGAGAATTTGTGTCAGCCCGAAACAGAGGGATTACCCCTGTCGAGGACGCCATGTGCCCCAGGAGCCTCTGAAAATGTTTCAGCAGGACCGCTGGAGTCCGCCTGACAAGTTTCAGACAGTTCAGCACCGACTGCGCACGCTCGTTTGTGATACGCGCTGACATACAGACAGAGTCTAGTTCCATACCGAGATAACAGGAGCTCTGAGCTGGGGAGAGCTTGCTCTTCTCTCGGTTGACCCGCAGGCCCAGACAGTCTAGGTGCCGAAGCACGAGGTCCCTGTGCATACACAACACATCTCGCGAGTGTGCCAAGATAAGCCAGTCGTCGAGATAGTTGAGTATCCGCACGCCTTGCTCTCTGAGAGGTATGCATTTTTAATTTGAGCTAGCGTGGAGCGATTTCACCGTAGCGGGATGAAATTGTAGCTGAGCGGGGAGCGGAATTGAGCGGAGCGGTCTGGTGTGACTTTTAGCGGTGGAGCGGGGGGAGCGAACACCCACGTGAGCGGGGAGCGGAAATTCTCACCGCTCAGCTCCGCTCGCATGCTCTGGTGGAGAATGCCCTGAGACGTGGGCGCCTGGCAAACTGGATCGCATAACCGAGACGGATCGTCCTCTCTAGCCAGCGTGACGGGCTGGTGCACTCTAGCCAAGCGCCCAAGAACCGTACAGCGGAACCAGAGGGACGATCTTCTTCACCGTGCCGTGGTTCGGTGGCTGACAGAGCGGTCACCTCGCACAGGGCGGGACCCCAGGGAGGTTGACTACTCTGCTAACTTACCTGCTTTTTGTTACCGCCAGCCAACGCAACGTCAAGTGGAGATTGCGGAAGGCAGCGAGAAGTTATGTCACCCAGCAGGCCGTCGTATCGAGAGTGAAGCCCGGAGAGAGAGAAGCTCTTTTGAGAGAGAGTGGGCACCCAAAAAGGGCCTGGCTTGGGTGGGGGATGGGGCAGGCGGCATCCCGCTTTGGGTTGGGGGTCGCCCGCTGTACTCTCAATCCCCATGGCTCATCCCGTCAGTGCCGCTCTGTCTTTAGGTGGGTTCCCAATGGGGTAGAAGCCCCCTCCCGCGGGGGTCTGCATCTCTGGCGGGCTGTCGCCTAAAGGACCCCAATACCAGAGGGGCCACCACGGGGGGCGGGGCTGCTGGGGGACAGGCTGTGCTCAGGACCTCAGCGACCGATAGGTGGCCGGGTCACGGCAGAGCAGTCTGCTTCTTCACCACGGAGAACCTCCATGGTGTAACCACACAGCCCCGCTTGCGAGGTGGGCACATCTGAGCGTCACTACGCAAGACTGAGCCACAGATGTCTCCCTTGGACCACTATCATGGACATCGTCTGACCCACAGCACCAGCCATGACCTCCGTTGCACGAGGCGCGAGGCCTGTGGCAGTGCACAGCCGGGTCAGCCTTCCCATCAACCAGATCCTAATACTTTGACATATGACCCAAATGGGTCGCCATAGCATTATGGGCCTGACGGACCGCCATAGCGTGGAGGGCGGAAGCAGTTTAACCCACAGCATCATAAGTCTTCGACACGAGTGTCAAAGAGCTTACATGCGCTGGAAGGGAGCCTTGGTCAACCCTTCCAAGTGGCAGCGTCTGCGGTGCACCGCGACTGCACATTCCACCTGGGGGACGTCGACATATCCCTTAGCTGCCCCACCATCTACGGAAGTAACAGCTCCTGAGCCCGTCAGAAGGGAACACACCGCAAACGGCATATTCCACGTCTTTGTGAGCTCCTCATGCACCTCCAGGTCAGCCGGGCAAGCACGGTCGTCATCTCTGCGTCGCCTCATCTTGGGCTCGACCGCCCGGAGGCGGGAGCTCCAATGGGTCTCCACATCCGATGCCAGGAGGTAGCTATCCGATGTTCGAAGTTCGTCCCCATCCCGTTGTCGAGTCTGCCCACTAAGGGACGGTACACTGCCGCCCTTCGGGGATGAGCCAGGTGAGCATGCCGGGACACGGATGATCCGCGAGCTGAAACTGGCGGAGTGACATCCATGGGAATCCCCAATCACCCCCGCCGCTCGCTGAAGCGGTCGACCTCGCCGAAGCGGCAGTCGACGTTCAGGAAGCACACGGGGTTGCGGCTACATTCCGGAGAACATAGCCAATCGTGACCGCAACACCTTAATCGACGAGCCCTGCCACTGCATGCTGGACCCCCAACATGCAATACAGGTGTCGTGCTCGTCGGACTCGGGGATGAGTCTGTCATACCCAAGAACACAGCTGCGAGACATGCCCGAAGACAGCGCAGACTGTGAGAGGAAATTTGCTCTTTTAGAAATATCTGCGGCTCGCTGCCGAGACGCCCAGGGGAAGTCCGCCACCGAGAGGGAGAAATCCGCTGCTTCGCGTCGTAAATCCTGCAGTCTGTTAGAAATCTCGAAGAGATGGAGCGATTGACATGTACGTCATATGCAGGTTCCGAAGAACAAAGGATGAGTGAATGGCCGCCGCCTCCCTTTTATACCCGTATGCACGGGGCGGGGACAGGCGTGCGTGTGCCATTCGCCAAAGCCCATTGGCATTTTAAATTCCTCTCGGAGATGATAGGTTCTCAAGATCAAACCCCAGTCTGTCTCTCAACACAACGTTGAGAGACCGACTGAAGGGGAACCATTGTTTTATGCAATTATGGTATATAAAAACATAGCTTAACATACCAAATTCAACCAAATTCATCATAATAAAAATCCCATTTTTTATAAAAACAAATAAGACTCAAATTTTTTGGCCTATCGAGGGTGGCATTTTCAGAGCAAAATAAAGTGACCAGATCTATGATGAATTTTGTACTCTACTAAACTATTTTGTGCTCCAGTAGTAATTTAATCATTAGTTTCATAGGTATTAAAGGTGATGATATGGCACAAGTCACATCCACAACACATAGTAATTCACAGTTGGTCAAAGCAGGTTAGCATAAATGAGCCCTCAAAAAAGCAAAAGTGATCACGTTTTTGGGCACGTTTTTTTTCATAATAATTAGTGGAGGCAGATTTTATTTTCCAAATTTTGCACTACAAACTGTGATACGAAAACAATATAAATTCCTATTAAAGCTACAAAGGTTATGGAGTCAGCAGTGAGTAGATCCCTTTTCATTTGTTTGAGTCATATCAACCACATAGAATAGTAGAAATATTAGGCTGCTGTCACTAATGTATTGACATCCGTATTCTTTCTAGGGCTGCAACAACTAATCGATAAAATCGATAATAATCGATAATGAAATTCGTTGTCAACGAATTTCATTATCGATTAGTTGGTCTGTGACGTCACTTGCGAGCTGCGCAGTTACAAATCAAGCGCGTCTTCTTCCCTTTTAAAATTACCGTTTTAGATGTGTCTCTCCGTGCAGCATGAGCTGCGCAGTTTTAAAGTCAGACGTGTCTCTCCGTGGATGCGACTCTTTGTGAAGCGCCAGATGCGCAGTTTTAAAGTCACATGTGTCTCTCCGTGCTGCACGAGGTGCGCAGTTTGAAAGTCACACGTGTCACTCCGTGCAGTGCAAGGTACGCAGTTTTAAAGTCAGACGTGTCTCTCTGTGGATGCGTCTTTGTGCGGCACAAGTTGTGCTGTTTTAAAGTCAGACGTGTCTCTCGGTGCATGCGTCTCTCCATGCAGTGCGAGATGCGCAGTTTTAAAGTCACACGTGTCTCTCCGTGCAGCACGAGTGACGCAGTTTTAAAGTCAGACGTGTTCTGCATGCATCTCTTCAAGCTGCGCAGTTTTAAAGTTTAAAGGGGAGAGGTGTTTTAAATGACAAAATTAAAGATTATGTGGGTAACGAAGTGCATTTACTTGAGTACTGTACTTAAGTACACTTTTTGACTATTTGTACTTAAGTATTACTTTTTTCTGTTTACTTTTTACTGTACTTCACTACATTTGAATGACAAATATCTCACTTTTCATGGCACAAAAAAATTATTTCCTTGGCCGACCCTCCCCTCGCTCCCACATTTGGGAGAGACTATTGTCA
Organism: Triplophysa rosa; assembly: GCF_024868665.1. NCBI lineage: Eukaryota > Metazoa > Chordata > Actinopteri > Cypriniformes > Nemacheilidae > Triplophysa > Triplophysa rosa. The sequence goes on along the minus strand of NC_079907.1, from coordinate 19,524,224 downwards.
GTTGCTTCTAATATGACACACCTGAATCAACTCACCAGGTGTATTAATTATGGAGATATTCACAACATTTTGGGAGAAGGCTAATGAGTTCAGTTGTGTATACGTTTCCCATATCTGATTTACTTATTATAAGCAAAAGATGTAATTACATTTTATACGATTAATCGATTAATCGAAAAAATAATCGTCCAACTAATCGATTATCAAAATAATCGTTAGTTGCAGCCCTAATTCTTTCTCAACATTTTACGCTGACTTCAGACAAAATGATCATGTTTATGACTTAACTCTGTGAGATAGGTGCAATAAGCTGTGAAAAAGTTTGAAAACGATTTAGACGCTTTAGAAATCGATCCTTGATATCTCAATCGCAGTTAGCGCACGCGCATGACGCGCAGAAGTGGAAGCGGAGGTCTGATTAGATGATTTGCCGAAACAACACAGTTATCGATCTTTATGTCACAGTCTTCAATACGCCCTTTTCACAATGACGTCACTTAACTTCCGCCTTTTTGCAAAGCAGTGTATCATAACATCCGTCTTGCAACAAACAAGAAGAAGAAGAACTTCCGTTTTGCCATCGCGCTGGAATTTATCAACAGTGAGAAAAAAAACGGACAGAACACGTATTCAAGTAAGTACTTATCCTAGCACCTTCGCTAACACAGACAGAAAACAAAACACTTACCTTCGTAATCAAACAGGTACTGTTCAACGAAGAATTTGTATCCTTTCTCTAGCTTTGATCTTGTCGTTAGCGAAAATTTGTCTGCAAGACGTTGTACATCATCTAGACGTATTTGTGGCAGATGTGCAAGCCACTTGGTAAACTCCATTCTGAGGCGCTAGTGGAAGTAACTTCTTCTTCTTGAGTTTTACTGGCGGTTGGCAAATCATCTTATAGGTGCATTACCGCCACCTTATGAACTGGAGTGCTAGCGGAAGTAATGATACACTGCTTCGCGGCAGAACGGAAGATGCGTGACGTTAGGGATGGGCATTTCTGATCATATTTCATTTCGAGTACTGGACAGGTTTGAAAAACGAGTACTCGATTAATTGGGGGCGGGGCATTAGAGGGGGCGGGGCGTGTCCCCCATACCATGGTGACAATGAAAATATTTTAATTACAACACTGATACGAAAATTTATGTTAATAAAACTATAAGATTGAGTAAATAATTAAATCGACACAGTGAATTTTTAATAATCTAACAATCAATGTTTTTGAAAACAAAGTAAACATTTAAAAGAAATATCAGCGTGAGATGAAACGTCATCTCTGCCCTGTCACATTTCTGTCTGTCAGTGTCTGACGGTAAAGTCTCTTATGCTCGTCTGACAAGTCTGTCTGATAGTAGTGGTCTCACCTGACATTTTGTCTCCAAATATACTGGTGCGGAGCAGGGTGAGCGTTTTTAATCCATTCAATTTCCTATGAACTTCAGCGCACGTTCACGTTGCGCTCGCGGAGAAGAGGAATACTCGCTTTGCTCCGCGAGCGCAACGCGAGCTCAGCTTCCATGGGAATGGATTGAAAACGCTCGCCCTGCCCGCGAGCGGCGCGAATACAACAAACAGAAATTCTGTGCACACTGGATGCAGCGCAAAGAGACGCAACAAACGTCCAGTTTCTTTTTGCTTTCGCCATGTTGCATCGCGCCGCTCGCGTTCGGTGTAACGTTAGACAGAGTGTAAGATGATAACGGATCAAACTTGTAGTAGATTTGTAAGTTTTGTATGCTGCTTGGCGCCGTACATTTTGCACTAGACTGTATTTTCGTCAGGTTTATCAAAGTGAAACCAAGCATCGCTGTGCGCTTTCAATATGCCCTTCTGTGCTCCGGACTTGACTCTTGACCGCAAACTCTCGCAACGCAACAATCAAATTTCTGGGCAAAACCCGAAATGCCAGCATAACCAATCAGAAAGAAAGAAAATAATTAAAAACTGTATTTAAACCCCCAATCGATCATCGTTTTCACTATCGATCGTCGCTGTCGCGTTCGAGTACTCGAGTAATCGAGTACTCGTGCCCATCCCTACGTGACGTCATGTGAAACGGGCGTATTTGTGCATGTCATATTTGTCATAATGGCCTCAAAAGCTGCCCCCCGCTTAGGCTTTATAAACTTACTCTCGATTCTGCCGACTGTTCGCTTGCTAACGTACTCTCCAATGTGACGTCTCCACTCTGGCAACCAAGACCTGCCCTATTTTAATTCTGATTGGCTAGTAATGTTTGTTTGGTTGAGAGTGATAGCCATGTTCCTCTCATACCATTGGTAGGCGAACTTATGATCTCGAACTGATATCAATAAGCTTTTTAAATGTAATATTTTTAAATGTAAATCTTTTTTTCCGCAGTCAAACGCCGCAAGCCCTGAAAGCATATTTATTTTTATTTTTTTTAGAAAATGACCGATCGTTTCGCTAGATAAGACCCTTATTCATCGTCTGGTATCGTTTAAAGTGCTTGAAGCTGGACTGAAACTGTAATTTTGACCTTCAACCGTTTGGAGTCCACTGAAGTCCACTAGATGGAGAAAAATCCTGGAATGTTTTCATCAAAAACCTTAATTTCTTTTCGACTAAAGAAAAAAATACATAAACATCTTGATGATAACAGGGGTGAGTAAATAATCATGAAAATGTATGTTGAAAGTGGACGATTCCTTTAAGGTTTGATTTACTGTGAGTGTGTCAAACCCAGAAATCGAAACCATGACAAATTGCTCTACTATTCATGACTTTCTAATCTAAAAATCATAACACATAAAAAAGCACATGGAGGGCACCATAAATGTACTGTACATCAATTTCATCACTTGTCTGCTATATTATTTTGATAGTAATGTTTTGAGATACAACACCCTTTTGAAAATTAACCATGGCTTTAATGGTTTGATATTTCCATTTTCATAGTTTTATTACAAATTCCAATGTTAAACTATGGCTTCTGTAGTAAAGTAATAGTGTTCATATTGCTAGAAGTGAAATTGTGTTAAATGATAAATACATAATTACAGAGACTGACCTGCACTTGAACCCTGAACGCGTCAGTAATTTCGGTACATTTCGCTACTTCTTCTCGGAGGTTTTCCCTCAGTGATCCACTGGACGCTTCAGCTCCATCTTGTCAGGTGTATTTTTGATTGTGGATGTGGAACGATTCCAGTGGCGGGAAGGAACGCAAGCTTTCCATTTCAAAGCGTTGAGCGCCAAGCAGTCGAGGGGCGTCACGAGGTAGCGCACGATCGACTTCCTGCCTGGTTGCGGCGCTTCGCGGGGTATGGGATCAAAGTACCGCGAGAGCGATTTGAGAGTAGAGCTCTTTGTTTAGCATAGCACAGTTCTCGCGATACTTCATCTCGTGCCCCTCTGCGCAGAGTCGAATGCGCTCGTGAGCAGCACACTGCTGATAACTTTTTAAACAAAACGTGATTTCAGCTCAACAATCCACCGGTTCCACAAACTACATATCTTGCCTGCGTTTCACAGAGATTGGTTGTGTGCCCAGTAATTTTCGCTTGATAACTCTGGGCCTCTCAAGGCTCATTCCAACAATGCACCAAGCAAGAGTGAAATTCAATTTCCACCAGTGGTGTAGTCTACGTGATACGCAGGTATACGCCGTATACCCACTAGGAAATGTAAAAAATTCCGTATACCCACTAAAAAAAGCGTGAGGATGCGTATCAACCTCGTTGCTTTACAAAACTTTCACACATCTTGTCTTTCATTAAAAGGGTCATATGGCGCGAATACGTGTTTTTCTGTGTCTTGTGTGTGTTATAAGTTTCCCATGCATGTATTAGACACGTACAATTGCAAAAATTAAAGTGCTGGAACAAAAGATGCATTCTATCTAAAAGCGAATGCTCACCCAGACCTGCCTGAAACGCCTCGTGTAACCACACCCCCACAAATCTACGTCAGTTCGTGGTATGCTTTGACTAAGACTGCCCAAATGTATACGCAAGTAAGGTGGGCGTACCTGTCAGTACAATTGCTTTCGAACCTGATGTTCCAAATATGGTAAGAGGCGTTACATTTCCCTCACATGCTTGCAGTATTCGACCAATCACTACGCACTGGTTAACTGGCCAATCATAGCATAATTCACTTTTCAGAGCGAAGAGCTTGGATAGGCGGGGCAATGAGGAGATACAAACATGCACAGTATGTGGAAAATACAGCGTTTTTGAACCTTAAATTGTGTATCAACATTGCATTACATCTAAAACAAACCATAATATTTGTTTCAGCCGTGTCATATCACTCCTTTAATAATTCATTCCGTCTGTGTTGCGACTGGAGGACTTTAGGTCCTTTGGGGCTTCCGTGGCCGCACAAGGTTTTGAAACGTAAACAGCTAAAATGAGATGAAACGAAAGCAAACCCAAATTACAATATTTCAGTGTTATCGTGAGGCAGCCCCTGAAGTTCTGCCACTCCATCAGATGACACGCAACAAGTTACAGAAAATGAGTCAAATGACGCTCGTGTTGTCCCGTGCGATACAGAGCCCGATGCTAACATAATTTTGCCAGGTAACATTAAGTAACATACGTAGCATGCGTTATCATATAAATAAATATTATGTAGAACTAACTAACCTTACTAACGTTGGTGTTGTGGATTTTAGATACTATATGTGTGTACGTTACCACTTTTTTCTATCCCTGTGGGGACTTAAACTTGAATGCGCACAGAGTAGACAAGCTGATAAATCATAGAGAATGATGGTTAGGCTTGAATTGTTCAGGGTTAGGGTATCGAATATGCAGTTTGCACGGTATAAAAACCACTATGTAAATGGAATGTCCTCTTGGTGATAGCGTGCGTGTGTGTGTGTGTGTGTGTGTGTGTGTGTGTGTGTGTGTTCATGTTTGTTTATCCCGGTGGGGACCTAAACCTGAATACACACCAACACATGGGGACTCGTGTCACCGTGGGGACCAAAATTGAGGTCCCCAGGGGCAAAAAAGCTAATAAATTGTACAGAACAATATTTTTTACCAAATCTAAAAATGCAAAAAGTGTTCTATGATCTTTAGGTTTAGGGATAGGGTTAGGGATAGGGGATAGAATATACAGTTTCTACAGTATAAAAACATTACGCCTATGGACTGTCCCCACGGGGTGTGTGTGTGTGTGTGTGTGTGTGTGTGTGTGTGTGTGTGTGTTTGTGTACAGTAATACAGAATACAATGTTTATATCCTTTTTTTAGAGGATGAGAGAGAAGAGAGCTCCTGGCCTTGTGGACTGAAAGTCAGGCTAGGGAATTTAAAAACAGGCACCCTTGGTTAGATTGGAGGGACAGAAAGTTAGGTAGATATCAGTACACACAAGCAAAGCTGATATAAACAATTGAAATTCATTAAGTCAAAGACTATGCATGTGTTAATTCATGGTTCATGTGCATTCATTTAAAACATTTACAACATTAAATTACTACATGGAAATTTTAGTTTTCCATAGTTGTTTATTAAATATTTTTAACTTACAACTTAAATGTTGTTTATTAGGAGTATATTTTGGCCCTGTTTAGCAGATGTTTTTGCTTATGAATATACAAAATTAGATGATGCTAATTAGTCTTGGTTTTGTTTACGTCCAGGTTGTGCTGTTTGCAGTGCAACAAAATCATCTGGCATCCTAACAGAAAAAAAGAGTGTCCATATCTGAGGAGTGGGTGTATTTTAAAATCCTGTCCACAAATGCAAACAGATCAACATCTCTGGATAGATACGATGACATGAGACATCAAGGGCACACAAAATAGCACAGGATCTCATTAAAAAGGGTGGACAGTATTTACTTGGTAATTTGATGAAAAATGTGTCATAGACTGTGTTGGCCGAGACAGATGCATGCTGTATTCAGATCAGCATACTATCTTGCGAAGATGAACCGACCTTTCACTGACCATGAAAATCTCATTGAGCTTCAGGAAAAAAATGGAGTCAACATGGGCACTAGTCTGCACTCAAGGTACAGTTCCACAAAAATTGTGGAACGCATTGCAAAAGAGATGCAGAAAAAAATTGTTCAGAGTATTGTCTCATCTACAAACAAGTTGTCTTTTCTCATTGACGAGGCTACATCTCTCAGCCACAAATCTGCCATGATTGTAAATGTGAAAGCATCAGTAGATGGAGCTACTCCTGAATTTGTGTTCCTGGAGCTGGTTGAGCTTGAGAGCCAGAGAGCAGCGGATATTGAAGAAGCTTTACTTAACTGTTTGGACACTGCAGGCTTCACTGAAGAGTGGCTTCAATAGAACAGAATCTCATTTGTTTCTAATGGAGCCAGTGTCATGTTAGGCAAGAACTCTGGTGTGGAAACGAGACTGACTGCAAGGTACCCTGACCTCTTCACATGGCACTGCATGAATCACGTTTGGAACTGGCTGTAGTTGATGCTGTGGATGAGGTTCAGGCAGTCAACCACTTCAAAGCATTCTTGGAGAAGATCCACAATCTCTACAGCCAGTCCAATAAAAATTCAAGAGCCTTTGGAAGCAGCACAGGAAGTGGGCTCACAAGTCCTGAAAATTTGGAGAGTTTTAAGTACACGATGGGTGGCAAGCAGCTTCCGTTCGGTAAAGGCTGTGTGGAGGTCGTATGAAGCAATTAACCGACACTTCGAAAATGCTGCGGGAGACCAAACAAGAAACAGCAAAGAAAGACAAACTTATAGAGGCCTGGCATGCCATATGCAAAGCAAGGAATTCCTGTGTGACCTTGGACTTATGTACGATGCATTGTCTGAACTTGCAAACCTGTCTCAGCAACTCCAGTCCCATTCAATCACACTCTTGAGAGCAGACCAGCTTCTAAATCGCAGGGTGCTGGCATCATTCAAAGACACTCCAGGAGACAAATTGGAGGAGGCACTGAAAGCACAGGCTTTGGGACATTTTGGATCAGTTCCCCTGGCGTCAAATTCAAAGCTCACACCAATCAATGCAAAGCAGTTCCTACAAAGTCTGATCAACAACATGGAAAAGCGCCTCTCATTTGAAGGTGAAATGCTTCATGATCTCAGCGTTCTGGATACACACAACTGGCCATCAACACCTGGCATACGGCATGGTGAGGCACAAGTGAAAAGAGCAGGAGGTTCAATCTTTGTGAAGAGCAAGCAATTAATGGTATGAGAGATTTCCTTGAACACCCAGACAGTGAGCCTGAAAGCCTAAAACCACTTATACAATGCATCCTGCAGACTGTGAAAGGGGCTTCAGTCTCATGAACAATATTTACACAGATAAAAGATCTACACTATTGTTGTCCAATGTAAGTAATTTGATGATGATCAGCATCAATGGACCCCCTGTAAGACTTTTTGAGTCACATCATTCTGCCACACAAGCAAGGAGGCAATGCACACCTCAGATGCCTGAGTACAAACATATTTGGAAAGCTTTGAAACCTACCTGGCTAGCCACCTCCGCCATCCTATAGTGACTTATGACTCCATCTGGGGCAACATTTGTTTTACTTTTATGGGTATACAAAGTCAAATCTGTATATAATTTTGTTGTGTATTGTCACAGAAAAGGATTCAGTTTTCAGAATGCTCTTAATTATATGTAGACTGTATGCATTAGTAAGTATGGTGTTGCTTATGGGGTGTCGCTCTCGGACAGGTCAGTACTTAAGTACTTAAGTTAAGTAAAAGTGTACTTAAGTACACTTTTTGAGTATCTGTACTTTACTTGAGTATTATTTTTTCTGAGTACTTGTACTTTAACTTCACTACATTTGAAAGACAGAAATCATACTTTTTACTCCACTACATTTATAAAAAGGTTTCTATGCAGCAGGGTTTCCTGTGTGCGCAACTGCGCAATTTTTCTGGCTTGCGATCTGCCGGGACCTTTTACTGTTGCCAAGTATTTCAGTTTTTCTAAGCTTGCGGTTTTCCGGCAAGCTTTGAATGGCCATTTGTCAGATTTTTTTTCACGCAAATCTGTTTTCAACTCTGGGATCTTCCCCGCTAAACTAATGTAAACGTAGTCGCTGCTACACCATTGATAGTGCTCTAAAAAGGCAAATAGAACAATAAAAGACGAAAAAGGCACATGGTAAAGTGTGGTGTAATCATCTGTGGGTTATGATCAGTCAAAGATCGTAGAAACATTGTCGTGAAAATGTTCGGCATAACGGCTAAACGGTAAATAAGCATCACATACACCTTGAGCAACACAGGCGTGTTAACTTCTGATCTGCTCCTATACCATTTAAAGCAATTGGAAAATGAATGATGTTTTTACTGAAGTAACTATATTTGAAGTATTCCTGTTGAAATAAAAACAATAGAACCCTGCCCAAAATACAACATTAAATGTAATGGATTTAATGGTTATGGGAATTGTACTATGGATACTTGTTGTCTACTTGTATGTGATGGATTCTATTGGTGGGATGGTATATCCTATTGGAACAAAACCCAAAACACACTACAAAGTGGAATTTAATTTAAAAATCTCATTTTAATTTAAAAATTCATTGTTTTTTTTCAGCAGGGATGGTATTTGCATTAAAACCACAGTATCCACAAATTTACCATTTTCTATATATAGGAACCATACTCCTATTAATAATCTTTAGTAAAACCACAGCAACTAAAAATACCATAGTTTCATTATACTAGCTATAGTTTATGTTTGTAGTTAAATTATGGTAATACAAATGGTAATAATCCAACAAATACATGGCTTCTACACTTTACTATTTACAATAACCTTACTACTTACTGGTAAATTGCTGCTAAAACTGGTAAGGGAATATACAAAATAAAAAAACACTGCTCATAAATACATATAGGCCTAGGGGCTAATGAGGATAATTAGGCTAAATGATCATACAGGATTATATCTAAACTAAACATATATGTGCTAAACATATAAAGCTCTTAAAGGAGTTGCTCACTGCAAAATTTGTCCCCATTGGCTTTCCATAGTAGGAATAAGAATTACTATGGAAAGTCAATGGGGGCAAATTTTGAAGTGAACTACTCCTTTAATACAACTGATACTGTGAGCTAATCAGTGTATTCAGTAGGTTGCTTCAGAGGCATACGGTATACGACAAAAAAACAATGCACAACTGACATAAAGGAAATTTACTTTTAATACTTGAGTACTTTTAAAAGCACGTACTTCTGTACTTTTTCTTAAGTAAGAATCTGTCTTTACAACTTTTACTTGTAGTGGAGTAATATTTGACCAGTAGTATCTGTACTTTCACCCAAGTAAGGAAGTTGTGTACTTCGTCCACCTCTGCTCTATTGTTTGTGAATGTGCACCGGAAGTTCAGTCGGGGTCACAAAAGTGCGCATGCGCAGTAACATTTGTTTATGTTGTTAAGATGAAACCGTGTATAGCAATTTTTTATACCAAATGCTGAAATCATGTCATGATTCTGCCTCATCATGTCATGTCTTTCTTGATCTAGTGGCAGGATCATGACAGAGCCTCATGTTTTATGTGGAGAGAGACATGTTATTGTTGGTTCGGACATAACATGCGCTCTCTCTGGTCTCGTCTTTGTCCCCGCCCTTTCGTTTCCTCATTATTGATTGTTAATGATTTCATGCCCCGCACTGGTTCCCCTCTTAATTTGGTTCCCTTTATTATTCCCTTGTGTTTTCTGTCCTGTGCTAGTTCGTTTTGTTCCCTGTTGATACTTCACGTCCTGTTCCTGCCCCGTGTTCTGTAAGGTATTGTCTAGTCTAGTCAGTGTAAGTTATGTCAAGTGTTGTATTAGTTAGTCCAGTTAGTTAGTCTATGTTGCTGTTTAGTATAGGGCTGAAACGATTCCTCAAGTAACTCGAGTAATTCGAATACAAAAAATCATCGAGGCAATATTTGTTGCCTCGAAGCCTCATTTAATCCGTTTAACTACAGTACACACGGAGCACTGCTTTTCCCCACAGACCGTTATCACTAACGCACAGCCCGCTAATCTCTATTCATGTTACAGGACTCTCAAGTCTCACGCATTCACCGTGAGACACACGCATTTTAGTCTGTTCACACGCTCACACGTATTTCTCATGCTGATAAATAACTGATAGCTTATTGAAATGGTGAACCACTATTTTACTTAGTTTTAGTCTATTTTGCGAGTGAAACTTGTTTTCCGGCTGCATTGAGTCCATAAAACTAGATGCGCACTAGTGGATGCCGAATCATGTTATTTGCACATGTTATCTGTCTGTTCTGCGTGTCTGAGTGAATGAACTGCACAGTTTACCGTGCTACACGCGTGATGCTCATACATTTGTCTGCGTCTGCGCTTTATGAGGACATGAACACATGAACTTCATCTCCAGAGTTGCTCTGAGAGTTTATTTCAGAACATTTTACTGAGTGAAGCTAACACACTAAAAAATAAGTGTCTTCCGACGACCTGCCAAAATAAAAATCCGGTAATCTCGGTATTTTTATGTGGACAGATATATTACTATTTAATATTAAAAAAAGAAACTAAAACTAATTTAGATAAACTAAATGCATCATGCATAAGCTGAAGTTAGTTGTTTACCTTTGAAATTATTCTTTCTATTTTTATTAATGTTTCATATTTATACATTTGTATTAGGCCTATATTGCATTTTGAATGTAATATGGGAATGGAATGTATAAATGGGTTTAGTTTTCACAGATATTAATGTATGCAATTTCAGCAATAAATATGTTAATTTTTCTAAAAAGGAAACAAATTAGTTGTTCATTTTAAGAGACCTATGTCTTATTTTCTGTATATTTAGTTTTGCTCTTTAATAAAGAAAAAGTACTTATTATCTGAATACCCGATTAATCGATGGAAAAATCAGTAGAATACTCGATTACTAAAATAATCGATAGCTGCAGCCCTAGTTTAGTATGTGACTTATTCCATTTGTCATTGTTGTTTTACCCCCTCGTGAGTTTTTGCTTTGTTTGTTTCTTGTCACCCTCCCGCTTTGTATCGCTGTGTTTATCTAGTGTAGTTATTTGTGGTTTATGTCTAGTGTTGTATTTAGTCTTGTCTAGTTTAGTGTTAGTTTATGTTCCTGTGACCCATCATGTTTATACCCTTGTTCTTTTGTTTTACCCCCTCGTGGGTTTTTGTTTTGTTTATATTAAATCAGTTTTTGTTAACCCCCCACCTGCTGTCTGCGTCTGGGTCCTCTGCCTTGCACTCACCGTTCCTGACAAATCATAAATGAATGCTCGGGTACATTGGGCAGGCAAGTAGTTTAAATAATAATGATCCCTGCTGAAAAAAACAATGGAACCCTGTCAAAAACACAATAGATGCAAATATATACAGTAACCATAATGTAATGGTTAAAATGGGTCGTATTGGCTTATTGGCGTAACCGTATTGGCTTTTTTGGAAGCTATACTGGTATGTGATGGATTCAATTGGTGGGATGTAAAAATATACATTCAAATATTCATATGAATTAGTAATTTAACCTAGTTAAAGTTTGTTTATTTGTTCACGTTTAAAGCCACGACCGTTTTCAAGATGCCTCGCTCTTGGGCTAATTCATCAAACCGAAACCAAACCGCTCACAGTGTGAAGCACGGGTAAAGTAGCCCTACCCGTGGCACACTTGATATGTCATAGTTAAGCTGTTGAGTGCTATAATTATCTAATAACATTACAGAGAGAGTGATTGTGACATCGTACCTGATGCTCACATCGGCCTGTAATAACAGTCAGTGTCTGTACTAATGATGCGTGAAATGTGTTTACTTACTCACTTCAAATAAATAACTCAGCAATTTAACAATACTACAGCAATGTGAACATGCACTTCAATAATCGCTGAAGTGTAAAAGACAACAATACTTCATATGTGAGCGCTCGCTTGTGCAAAACTCACTGCCACTAGACCAGGTCAGAAGAGTCCATCAAAGATCCCTCCCTCGTTTTTGGATGATTTATTAATTTAATTAACTGTTATAAACATGTCTCATCGCTCAGAAGTCAGGGAACATACCTCCTCGTATCTCCACAAGATTTGTGTTGGTCGTCTCTTCAGGGTTTGCTCCCAGTGACTGAAAGGTGTCCATCCGGCCTGCAGACGTGTTTAAACATGGCCAAAGATCTTACAGCGGTGAATGTTCTTACTTGTTTGTGAGTGGTCTGGCCTTCTTGCATAGCCGTATGTTGTGAATAATATGTTGCAAGGTAAATAAAGAGTTTAACAATCGTCCGCATCTGGTGAGGTCATAATCCTGATTAAAGAAACAAAAACACAACCTCTGAGAATGATTCAATCAGATGCAAAACTCTTTCCACCTTCTTGTGTTTTTTACTTGTGTAAGAAACTAATGCAGCCGGTCCGAGCTGAGGCGAGATCACACGGATGTCTGACTCCTCTGGGCAGGTAACCAAGATGTTTAATGATCACAGCGAATCAAAATCTAATAAAAGCTGTTTGGAGGTCATCCAACAGAACTCATACATCACTCACTGTCAGATAAAAACAGCACTAAACCACGGCTTATCAAACGGATACATCTGCAGTAAATCAGGAAATAAATCAAGAAATATTGTGTAATGCAAATGAAAACTCAATATTTTTTTCGTCCGTTATTATAGAACAGACATTGGGAGTATTATTCATGTAAATATAGTATGTACTGTATATTATGCACAGTGTGTGAGGGTGATATATACACTGCAATATAAAATTGACATCTCTATTTGATGTTTAATCAAAATGTTAAAGGTAAAAAAATGTACAGACACTAAATATGAAAAAAAAAGAATAATTTTGAGACAATAATTATAGGCAGCACTTGCAAAATTAGCAATTTGCTTATAGCGTGAAAATGTTTGAAGTGTTTTTTTTTTGGTGTGTAATGCATTTTTATACATTACGAAAAATTGTGATCAGTTCACAATGTATTCTGTTTGCAAGCAGTATGTTGGTATTCTTCAAAGTACATAACCCGAGTTTATCTATAAACGTCTGTAGTGGCTCGTTTGCCTGGAATTGTGCGGTTTGTGCTATATAACCTGCATTCAGCCAGACGTTGTCTTACGTCTGTTTGATCTCTATAGGAGGGTTTCAGAGGCTTCGTCTGTAATCTCCAAATGAAGACCGGCATGTCAGACAGGAGATCCAACAGGACGTAAACCCCACAGGAGGCGAGGGAGGAGCGCTGTAATGTCTGCTGTCTCGTACAGGTGTACCCACACATCATAGGAGAAGATCGGGATGTGAAGATTGAATTTATTTTATTTCTCTTTGTTGTTTTCTGCAACTGAGAAGACAATTCACCTTGCGGCACTGCAACAATATAACATTTATCTCTAGCTCGTAGGCCACAGAGTAACCAAGTCGTTTATCAGATAAACTGTAGCTGAATGTTTTCTGTCAGTGGACAACACCACTTCTGCTCATTGTACCAAAATATTTGATTGCATAATTCCACGATTACAAAACAGCGTACAAGAACACAACAATAGAGATCTGACAGACAAAATCTTAGTTCAGACCTATTGGGATTGTAGAGATTGACAATAATCTGAACACAGACGTCAACCTGTGAAAAGTTGTGCTACGCATGGAAATCACAACAGAAGAGCTAGTATTCGTCCCCAATCCCATGAAGCTTTGCAAATGACAGTCGAATCACTGTACACTCTCAAACTGTTAATGTTTATTTATATATTTTTTAATCTGGATATTTGAAATCTATTATTTTTATACTCATAAACAGTATTTCATAGACCTCTTCGGGAGATGTAAACAACGCTCGTTCAAAGCTGGTCCAGATGATCTTCTTGTTCTTTAACCCTACACAAATATTTGAACAACACGATCTTTATAACCGATTTAAAATGTTAAACAAATATCTTAACTATACAGTATGTAAGATTTAAAAAATAAATAAATGAAAACCGGAAGTGCTTCACTGTTTACATCTTGTAAAGTGGTCTATATTAAACTCTTAATTTGAATTGTATTGAGTTATTTGAAAATCCTTCATAGAATATGTTGTTTTCACATTTTCGTATCCTTTTTTTCAAATGTGATAATAGCTCTTCGTTGAAAACGTTTCTAAAATCCTTATGGAGAAAACAATCTGAAAAATTACTGGAGACAGGGGCGATCGCTGTTGCACTGTAAATAAGCCTAGCCTATATGTATTTGTGCATAGACAAAATGTTTACATAATAACTCTTGCGCGGTTCATAACTACGAGAATGGCAGCCAACACAAACCAAATTAAAACAATGACTTCACAAGTGCAAGACACGCACACACAGGCAGCGTTTTGTGCTCGGTTCACACATAGCGGTTGTGTCGTCCTGGTGTCTTTATTTATTTTGGTGTAGGTGCTGTGGGTGGGTGGATCGTCTGGCTTTGTTTGCGCTGTCTGTGCCTTTTTTTGTTTAGTGTATTTAAAGAGACTCAGCACACCAACACGCTTTTTTTACAGTTATCCTAGAAGAGATGTGAAGCAGTTCTTCATCCTTAAGAAGCTACTTCAGAATATACATTTAGCTTATTGGACCAAAAAATAAATGCCGAAAACAGTTTGTGTGTGGAAGACTCCTCGTTGCGCATGAGGCTTGTCGGTTTAGCTTCTCGAGTAAAATGGGTGTGTGCTTCGATATTTTTACTGGAAAGCAAAAAACCCTTTTTTTTGGAAATGTAGGTGTGTGCATAACTTTAAACTGACTGTTGTGTAGCATCAGTACATAACACGCACACGTGCACGCACACACACGCACACACACGCACACACACACGCACACACGCACGCACGCACGCACGCACGCACGCACGCACGCACACACACACACACACACACACACACAGGGAAGCAGTAAAGGTATAACTGAGATATGCGTGCGCGAGTTGCACTTCCTGTCTACATTTCTCCAACCCACTTAGACAGTGAGAGAATCTGGGCCGACTGCCGGCCACATGACAGTTGTGTGTTCGCGCAGAGTGATGTGTTCAATTCGTCCCTCCCTCTCTGCTCTTCAAAGCCTCCACATGTCATCTCTCACCACAAAAACAGAGGTGGGACGACTCACTGGCGCTGCTGCAGCCTCAGGGTGTCTGGAGCTAAAGCCGCCTGCAAATACAGCAGCAGCAGCCGAGAAGAGGAAGAAATAAACAAACCTCATAGAGGAGACAGCACAGACTAAAACTGTGTGATAAAAATGATTCAGAAAGTCAAAGAAAAAACAATAACGAATGATTCTAGAGCACGGATTCATCGCAGGTGTAGTTCGTCACATTCCACTAATGTTTCACAGGCAGATCCACGTGAAAAAAATATTGTAGTATACAGCAGTATAGCATTCTGTGGTATTAACCAGGGCTGCCAAACGATTAATTATGATAAATCGCATCCAAAATAAAAGTTTGTGTATACATAATATATGTCTGTGTACTTTGCATATTCATTTCTTATTTATAAACAAAGTTACGCATACATGCATTTAGGAAATATTTACATATATTTATTTATATTTACCAATCATTTAAATGATATAGAAGTGTTTATATTTCATATTTTTCTTAAATATATACGTGTACGTGTTTATCAATATAAAGTGAATATGCACAGTACACAGACATATATTATGTAAACACAAACTTTTATTCTGGATGTACTTTAATATTTACTCAAATTCTAGGAATTATACTACAGAATTTTTAATGTGGCAGAGACCATCCAAATGTCTTTGTCTTCATTTATAAACAGTAGGCTACATGTATTGTTTTATTTTAATCCTAACTATCGTGAAAAGTGAAATGCTTGACACATATTTTGTGCCAAGACATTCATACAGTTTTATGATGCAACTTAAGCATGTAATAACTTTTTCCGTATTGCAACGTTAATCTGTCCCGGGCTGAAATTCACCAAAAGCAATCTGTGACATACAATCAGTGTTATTGTAAGCGGCGATGCGGGTTAGCGACCGTAGAAACACATTAAAGCACGTCAGATCTGATAATTACAGAGCAGGTCAGATAGACAGGAGGGATCAGTCACATTATAATCTTTTCTGACATGAATGACACAATGCTCACATTGTGAATCGCTTGCCATTTTCCTCACAGGCATTTTAGTGAGACCAGCGCGTGCAGCAGCACTCCCATAATGCTCTTGGCTTTTGCACCTCTGTGGTTCACCAGCACGAGAGCTAGTGGCTGGGACCCGACATAAGCAAATTTGACCATGCAAAGCGTGGCGTTACAGGGTGTCCTGAAAATACAAACACCAACTGTTTTTATTATGCGTGCAGTGTGACAGTTTCAAACAATGGATGGATAAATGGGAAGATGTCACCGTGACAACAATACTGCAGGTCTTCCATTTGATCATTGAGAGCAAACACACCGTGACAGTCTGTGCCAACTGAGGGTGGCAAATGCATGGGTGTGATGAACGTTACGCTGTTGGCGATATAACAGTGTTGACACGGAGTATACACAGCATGTGTATTAGTGATACATGTGGGCAGGTGTTAATGAGGGACCCAGATCAACACACAATATCTGTGAGAACATTTCATTGTGTCCATGAAGGATGTTCCTTTCAATTGCTTGTTGCTCACTAAACAGATCGCAGATTGTCTTTCACATCCTAAATCGCAAATAAAATAAAAAAACATTAAAAACATTTAAACAAATTTCTTAAAGAGGTCGACAGTAAATTGACAGTTTTGTTAATGCATGAAATACTCATCTGTAATAATCTCAGAAATTGTGCCTTCTAAATGACAAAAGTGTATAATATTTATTATTTTCCAAACTTAAAGGTTATCTGTCATCATTTATTTACATTATCCCCACATGTCATTCTAAACATCTGTATAAACACAAAAGAAGATATTTTGAGAAATGCCTCCGTGGTTTTGTGTTCATAAAATGGTCAATGGGGTTCAGTGTTGTTTGGTTACCAACGTTCTTCAAAATATCTTCTTTTGTGTTCTGCAGAAGAAAGACAGTCAAACATGTTTGGAATGGCATGAGGATGACAAAATGAATTTCATTTTTGAGTAAAAAATCCATTTAACTTTTAAAGAAAAGCGAGAGAAACGGAAGAGAAAAGGTGAGTTTTATCATTCGTGTATGTTCATGTTCTGTTCTCACATGACGAGACGTGACTGATATGAGAACTGACAGCTGTCTCACAGGAACGCAGAGCTGTGCTCGCACGTCTGTCCCGCTGAGTAGCGTGAGACTGAAAAGAAATGATAAGAAAACATCAAAGGGCTCATTTCATGTCGACGGGTGAAGCTGCAGTAATGCCACGAGCCTCGATATGAGCCAAAGAACTCCAGCAAAATGAGAGTCAGGCCTGTAGGATCTGACCGCAAACAACTTATAATATCTCCGCACAAGAAGTCTGAATGCAACGTCCGCTTCTGTGACTTACTGTCAGACTTCAACATGTTATATAACACCACACTGGAAGGGTTCTGGTCTATCATCTGATATCATCTTTTTATGCACGTGAAACATGAAACAGAAACGCTTCAATTTTTTGTGTGAAATGACATGAATGTGTATTTTCAACTCGAAACGTAAAGAGAAACGTTTCTGGTTACTTGTGTATTTGTGTAAACTACAGTTAAAATCTCGCTGGCAGGTCATATTTGTGTTGAATGTTTAAAGGTCAAAAACATGTTGACACTATGCAGACTGTAAAATCGCAAACAACTACCTCTCATAGACACAATATACAAAGCTAATGACATTTAGGCTACTATACCCTAAACCTAACCCTTAGACAAACCTGTTGACATTATTAGCTTTTGAACCATTTATGAGTCTTTTAAAACGTGAAGACCACTTTCGAAGACCCTTCCGTTTAGTTTCCAGTGCTTTTCACTGTATTTGTGAAGCCAATGTTATGTTGGACCTTAAACCAAACTACACACACACGGTATTATAAATGATATAAATTATAAACATTTTTATTAAATAACAGCAGATAGATGTTACATGTAATATAGTGTCAGGTTAATGTTAAAGCCAGAAGGTTCTGTCAGGACACGCGTACACTCTTTAAATGAAACAACACTGTCCTCCAATGGCAGAAGAAAAAAATGCGATCTCCATACCAAACCTGTTAGGAAGGCTGTAGAATTGTTTTGAGATTTTACTTTTAGCCACACTATTTCAAGATGCATGTCAAAGAAAAATGTAGATTTTAGCTTGAAGGCTGGAAACCATTTATCTGGTTTAATTATCATTTGGTAGATTGGTTTTACTTTGTGACCCAGATTTGACATTATACATCATGTGGTGACACAATACTGCACCAGAATTGTTTAACATACACAATGTCAACAAAATTGTCCTTAAATATCCAAACATTGTATTAAAATCTAATAATATTCAAACAAATGGACAAACAATAACACTGATATAAAGGCAACTGTAAAATGAACACTCATTTTAAAGTTAATTTTGTACACAACTTTTTCTTGAATGTACAATTATTGCAAATTGTTCTGGTATGTTGTAATTTTAAGTTTCCAGTGCTGATAACAATATTAAATAATATACTTCAATTGATTTACAGTTTCTAACAATCCATCCATAGTATTTATTTCAGTTTAATCAATTTACATTGCAAAGAGAAAAACATGCAATAATACCATGTATTTCAATACCTTATACTGTCTTTAATTTAATTATTCGTTAAAAATATGTTCTATTCACTGTAAGATCAGTGATCTAGTAGACACAGTACACATCACAGGCACATTAGTATGAACTATGGTGACCTCTTGCTCATGAGCTCAAACCTGTTACATTTGGACTGTCACCTGGGCTGACACTTCTAAAAATGTTGTTGACTTTTAACTGTACGTCAGCTTTCAGTTTCAGGCATTGCGTAAAGTGGTAGGATAGACAATGGTTTAAATAGACTAAATCATTTGGCCCAGTATAAAACCTTGTGGGACTCCAAAGGTGAATTTGTTAGATGTGACAATTAAACCTTGGTACAGTGTAAGAAAACAAGATTTTTTTAATGCCGAGATGGTCTCTGTCAGTGAGAACATCAGCTGTTTGACAACATCAACCACAAATTGCGTGACTAATTAAACAGAAGCATCCACTCTAGTGAGATATTTGCCTCACCCTGCTAAAATCATGCCTGAAAAATGAAGACGGACTCAGATTATTCATCTTGGATAAAGGTGATGACTCCGTGGGAGGAGATCGCAGGATTCCTTTAAGGTTCTAGGACTATGTAAACTTGTCAGACAGGACTTGTCCCCAAGCATAGGTTTACAAACCCGCCTTTATACCCAAGAGCTGAATCTAAGAAGATGTCAGATTACCAAGAAAATGTCATAAAATCTTCTGAACAATACCATCTGGACAAAACAACCAAACCTACCTCCACGAAACACACACACCCTAGCATGAAGTATCATTCTCAGAACAAAATCACAAACAAAGTGAGATACATCTGTTAGCAGGTTTCATTTAGCATTCATTTATTGTCATCACGCATTATATAATGACGTATATACATGCCATGTATATTGTTATATCGGTATCTACATTATAAACTGTTATGTTTTATCTGTCTTAACAAAACAGAGGACACTGGGACTTGTTGTCACACAGGGTAACATCTCTTATCAAATTTAAAATGTTCGATTCATTGCCTGCTGTCTCTGGTTTTGTATGTTTGATTTTGCTATATTCAAACTTGTATTAAATTAAATTACGTTAATTCTATTAAAATTCTAAAACACAAGAAAATATGTAAACTGAAATATTAAAACATTTAAAAACAAAACTGTATTGTAAAAGATGATTTGATAAATATGTTCTCCTGAGCATTTTATACCATTTATAAATTACAAAATTCTATGTTTTTCTACATTTTTTAAGATTTTGGCTTTTATGAATTGTTTTGTGTTGTTCTTTGCCATTTCAATTTAGCTGAAAAGTCGCAAAAATGTTTTCATATAGTTTGGTTATAATCTTTCTCTCTTAATAAAGAATATCTTGTCTATCTTTAAAAACGTTACGATATTTAATGAAATGTTTACAATTCACCCTAATCCACATGAAAAATACTATAGTATACATTATAGTACTACAAAAGGTTCTTTGTGCCAAAAAAGGTTCTTAAGATTATAAAAAAGAAAGAGATGGTCTTTAAAGAACCTTTGACTGAATGGTTCTATGTGGAACCAAAAACGGTTCTGATATGGCATCGCTGTGAAGAACCTTTTAAGCACCTTTATTTTTAAGAGTGTATTACAGCAGATTCCAAAATATACCCATGATAGTAAATTTACCACAACTTACTATAATATTCTACATTTGCTTGTAATAGTAAACACTATAGCATACTGCAGTATTAGTTTGTGACTAATTGTCAGAATAAACCTGATAAGTGATTGTTTATAAATGTGAGTGTGTGCTTTTGATTTTAGCATTTTTACCAGTTAAACTGCTTTGAGTAAATTACGAAAGAGCATTTGAATGTGCATAACATAACGCCTCTGCTGTGTCTGCGTGCACATTTATTCCTTCACATTCTCATTTTAATTACTAAATGACAACGAGTGTTTATGCATCTGCAATTGATGTGATTGATCATTTTTAAGAGCCTGTCAAAATTCTAGAAAGATTAACCATACGACTATGAGCTGCAAGTCAATAATACTGAGATGGTGATGTCATTCTCAATGTGCTACAATTAAAGGGATAGTTCACCCAAAATGTCATCATACTCACCCTCTTGTCATTTCAAACCTGTATGACTTTCTTCTGCAGAACACAAAAGACATTTTGAAGAATGTTGATTACCGAACAGCTGTCACGAATTGCACAGACTCAGAGGTGAGGATCCAAATGCAGTTTATTTAAAGGGTAATCCACAGACAAAATCCAAACGACAGGCATTAATCCAAACACACGTGGTCAGTCCAAACACAAACAAACATCCAGGGCAAGACAAAGAACACGAGGAACAGAAACAACTGTGACATAACACAAAACCAAGCCCACCAAGCTGGTGACTGTGACAACAGCAGCCATTGACTTCTATTGTATGGACACAAAACCAATGCAAGTGAATGGCTGCCATCGCTGTTTGGTCAACAACATTTTTCAAAATATCTTTTTTTTTCTGCGGAAGAAAGAAACTCATACAGGTTTGACATGACAAGAGTTTTCATTTTTTGTGAACTATCACTTTAAAGTAACAATAACGACTCACGAAATCTGAAGGGACGAAAAACGGATTGTATGGGTCAGTGTGATAGATCTGGCTTTGTTCTGGCACAAACACACACATAAACTGGCATGTGGCCAGACCGACAGGGTGAATCTTTCAGTGTGGATTAAAGCACAAAGATTTAACAGAAAGAATCGAATAACAAAAGAGATGCTTGGTGTGCCAAGGGCCTGCCGCAGGCTCCTCTGACTTGATTCTGCTTTAAGATACTGTAAACACCTCAATCTTCTCTTTGTTCAACTAATGCTTGTTATCATACAGTTTGTGCTGTGTCTCTCCATCAGTGTTTTCAATAAAAAAGCTGTCTATCCAGAAGTGTTTGTGAGTTCAAAACACAACAATGCTCACTTAAACAAGCACAATCTGTCCTTATGTGTTTAAACGGATAATCGTCGGTATGCTTTTAAATTAAATTTGTGCGAACCACTAATTAATGATGTTTTATTAACAAAGTTAGGGAGAAGCCGGAGCACATAATCAAACTCGGCCGGTTCACCATTGGCAACCACGTCATCTATCCAAACGAGTTTCGTTAACAAAATTCAGGTGAAGCCGGAGCTCATAATCAAACCCGGCTGGTTCGCTACCAGCAATCACGATTTTCACCCTATCAGCTCAAGCGAGCCTCCGCATAAATAAGACCAGAATTCTTACATGCACCTTCTCTACAGTAATGCAACATCCCTCCACCTCCCCGGCCGATCTCCCCGAACTCGCTTTCCACAGCAGGACCCCGGGGGGTGAGCTCTGGGTTCGGGCCATTTCCGAGCTCGGCGCACTAGCCCCCATCAGGGGGGGAGTGTTCCGGGGTCGGAAGGAATCGGCGAGCTCGGAGCCCGCCCCCTGGACAGCACGCCAAATACGCATATCTTACCTACCCCTGCTATCAGCATTTTCCTGCCACCATTATTATTATTTGCTTAGGCGAACTCGTGAATTGGTCAGACATTGCTCTTTTTTCAGCTCAGGGATTTAATGAGGTTCTCATTATAGTCTTTGTCTTTTCTGACCTTTTAAGAAGAATGACACATATGAGGCAACTGTTGGCATATATTGAAATACCAACACATTCTCACTCCCGACTGGTTGATCCAGTAGTTCTCAAGCGGGGGAGGGGGATGAGGGCGCAGAGGTACTGCAGGTGGGGCGAGACGGTTCCCCGAAACCCCAACCTTTGGAACTCGATCGCGAATGCACGGAGGAACTTGATTGCAAATTACATCTGAAGCTGCGCGCGTGAGCGGCGTCGCGGACTCATTCTAGCTCCTGCGCAGTGCAATTTTTGGCTGCGCACAAAAGCTTATCTACAAAGTAGGAAAACGTCCACTCGGGAAGCAGCAGCAATTCACATTCTACATCATCTTAAGAAACAGGTAGATCATATGTTTGTCTTTCAGACTGTCATTTCAGAATAAGCGCAAGTCTCTCTCTCTCCCGATGAGTTCAGAGTGCGCGTGAAGGGAGTGGCGTGTAAATAAAGTGCATTTTCACATATTTTTGAACTTGGACGGCTGTTCAAAGCTGTTGACAGTTATTAAAGATGTTAAGCGCTATTTTCGCAGCCTGATCTCGGAGCACAAAACGTACATTTCTGTACGTTTTTATTGATGCTGAAACGTTAAATTTAGACATTTTACAATGTATAAAACGTTGGAGTTGCTAGTATTTTTAGCTAAAAAACGTAAAATATTTGCAAAGCTTGTAGCCTATCTCATTATGATATTTGTATCAGTACGTTTCCATAATTGTATCGATATGCACAGGGGCGTAGCCAGAACATTTTTTTAGAGGTGGCCAGGTAAGACCCAGTGATTTTATTAGGGTGACCCAAAAATCCTTACAGACAGAAATTCTTTAACTTCTACTGTAATTTACACCAATTCTTCATTACACATAGTTTGCTGGTCAAAAACATACACAAAGAACGTAAAGTAAACAATTTATTTGCAATGCTTTCATGTGCTAACATTATTTTAAAGGAGCAATACGGCATTTTTAAGAGGATCTATTGACAGAAATACAATATAATATACAAAACTATTTCTTCAGAGGTGTATAAAGACCTTACGTAATGAACCATTAAGTTTGTAATACCTTAGAATAAGCAGTTTATCTACATACAGAGCGGCCCTACATATTGAATTCGCCGCCATGTTCTGTACAGCAGCCCTAAACGAAACGGCGTTTCCTCTTCCTCTCCGCTGCGGTATCATGGTGAAACGGATCGCGGGATGATCCGTGATCGGTACGGATTGTGCTCTCCGGTGCGGAACGCATGTGACCCGCGGATTAACTGAAAGTTTATTCATCATTGAGTAAAAGAATAAAACGCACTCTCGCTTGCTCTCCAGTTTCAGCTCCAACACGCTCTCGCTCTCTCTCTCAAGTATCTGGACGAGTACAATATTAAAGCGGTTCCAGATAAACAATGACGCTCAAAATTGCTCCGTCACACAGTTTATATTACAACAATAACATATCTTGGTATGTTAATATGTTACTCACATACTGATCTGAATCAAAGCAACCTCCTCAGGGGTGATTTTTAGACGATCTTTCTCTCCAACGTCCCTCTCTGCTGGAAAGTATCTCCATAGATATCTGTGAGTACATATGTAGGCCTACTCCTTACACCTTAGTCCTGTGTCTCTGCTGTAAAGTCTTTATAATATTAACACAGGTCCTAGCTCCTGCCTGACTTTTATCCTTCTTTAAACTTAAAATCCACAAACCTTTTATTTTATGTAATACATAAGTCATAGCTCTTTCTACAGTCCTTCTAATGCCCGCAAAATCTCTTCCCTGCGTCAACATGAGAATGACATATTTTTGTGGCCACCGTCATGTTTGGACTGAGTGATTCGTGGCAAATCTATAATACAACGCTAGTGGCCACTGTTAATTAAGAACTGCGCCTTTAAAATAATTTGCTAGCTATCATTTGCAGTAAGT
Source organism: Triplophysa rosa (assembly GCF_024868665.1). Classification (NCBI taxonomy): domain Eukaryota; kingdom Metazoa; phylum Chordata; class Actinopteri; order Cypriniformes; family Nemacheilidae; genus Triplophysa; species Triplophysa rosa. Next base: position 19,500,006 of record NC_079907.1, on the reverse strand, counting down.
TAGCATTTTTTATGGAAAATAAACATTGCAGTACCCCAATTTAAACTTTCGCGAAAATGTAATTAATTAATGAAATCCAGTTAAACAAGACTGATTTTACTGACCTTATCCTGCTGCTCGCGATGAACTTCCATGGTACACATACAGTACACTGTCACGAAGCGGTTAGCAGCTGTTCAGCTATAGCACTCAGACTGTTTGCGTCAGTGTATGACATCATATTAACATGAGAGTAATGTTCTCGCGTTACTTTCAGTGCATACGCTAAATGATCTGTGCAGCACTCTGTAAACTCCGACACACATCTTAAAACTGCTTCGCTCAACAGAACAGAGGTGGCCAGATAGGTGGCCATCCATCATTCAGGGGTAGCCGTGGCCACCCATGGCCACCATGTAGCTATGCATAAGGATTCATTCGCAAGTCTGTAAAGCTGTTCAAATGTATATAGTTAACGTTTTATGTGTTGTCAATACGTCAGTATTGTGCGTTCAGATGCAGTAAATGTGTCAGTATTTTGCGTTTTAGTGATTGTGCAAACGTAAGTAAATATAAGTTTTGTAGAACCACAGTACATACGAATTCTCATGAGATCACGTTGATTTTCGACAGGCAAATGACACCACACCGCATCTGTATTATAAACTGCGAATAAACTCTCGCTCGTGTTAAAATCAATGAAACGCACACCGTTCTCGAGATCTGGCAGATGAATCCTGTTGGAATAATCCCCAAAACACAACAATTTTGTAATGGTTTTTAACGCAAAAAGCTAATGGTTCACAATGGTATTTTAATGGAAACCATTCATTTCTATTGGGTTTCTTTTGTTTTTATCAGCAGGGTTGTTACATTTATAATCTGATCTCTTGAGATCAATCTGTCATAAGTATTTTTTGCTTCTTTTTATATAGTTATGTAGGCCTATAGTTATATATATATATATATATATATATATATATATACAGTATATATATATACAGTATATAGTTCTTTAAATGGGTTTACAGGGGGGCACGACCATGAAACGGTTAAGAACCACTAATCTAGAAAACTGTGAGCCCTTATTGACACATTGTTGAGATCTCTACTGAAACTAGTGGAGACAAGTGAGATTTCCATCTTTATCCTCACAAATGGCAGGACTGACTGACAGTGGAATGAATAAGGGAATGAAAGTTGAAACGCTAGCTGAATGGGAAACGTTCAGATGAGAGCTTGCTGGCACGTTTCTTCATTGCTTACGACAGCTTTCGGTGTCACATTGAAACTGCACTTGAGCTTTTGAAGATTGGCAGAAGATCCAGCACAGGCTGTCCTGCCCCTCTCCGAGCCCTACCGCACCGCACGTACCCGGACACTCCAGCTTTAATAGATTTCAAAATAAAGACGATTCAACTCGTCGATTTGAGAAAGGTCCAGGAAAGTACCAGACAAGTTGAACGAGGGCTACAAAAGCAGGGACAGTCTGATCGTGTCTATAAGCGACAATGTCTGCAATCAGAGGATGCACAAAGGAAATTCAAAGTCCTCAAGAAGACGTGAAAGAGTGAATGTGAATGCAATCAGCACACATACAGAACGCACACGATTCTCAGTCACGATCTCTCACTCGGTGCAACATGATGTACGTCTGTCAAAAAATGTCTTTAAGAGAAACCTATAGGATGAAACACATAAAGAAACAGTAGCCAGGTTTATTTGCACAAAACTTGCACAAAAGCGATATTTTCCATTAAATGATGTTATGTGCTTAAAGTGTATTTTGTTTCTTCTCGCGATAAGTCATTCTGGCCATACTTCTTTTTGTAGATTTTATAGCAGGTTGCAAACCAACTTTATTGCATAGTGCCACCTACTGTGATGAAAGAGTGAAGAGAAATGTCTATATTTCCTTATATATTTTCATATTATCTCTCTGTTCCTAAGAAATCTCAATGGTCATGTGACTTTTTGTACACCGCGTGACTTGCAAATACGACAAAAAGTGTTTCCATTGCAGTTTTGCGAATTATGCCTTTATCGTATTGCCTGAAAAAACACCTCATGCATTTTTGGGGATATAATTTCAGTTTTTGCACAATTGACGTGTTTTTGGGCGTCTTTTCAATGCGCTATTTCAATTTGCGCATTTGAAGGGTAATGGAAACGCAGCTTTAGTGATGTGTCTTTAATATAAGTGTACTTTTCTTTGAGGCAGAATGATGAGGTTTTTGTTTTTTTAAATGTTTATGTCCCTTTATGTTTATCCAATGAAAATGACAACATCTCACAAATCAGGGTTTTAAAACGAATTTAATTTGTGCAGCTCTGCTCCAAAACAACAAACATCAGATAAAGGATAAAAAACAACTCATCCCAAAAATAAAAATCATCCAAAAAGTCATTTGTGGAACACAAAAGAAGATATTTTGAGAAATGTGTTTTTTGTTCATACAATGGAAGTCAATGGGGTTCAGTGTTGTTTTGAACATTCTTCAAAATATCTTCTTTTTGTTCTGCAGAGGAAAGAAACTCATACATGTTTGGAATGAAATGAGGATGAATAAATGATGAATTTCCCTTTAAGTTTCCTCTTTAAGAGTTTTTTAGAGTTTTTGACCTTTTTCACATACAGTACGGTGTCAGAACTGCTCAATGCATGTTAAAATTATTTGTTAAGAATAACGCAGTCCGTCCTGCATATGTCCAGAACAAGTACAGTATGAACAGTACGTTGTGTTTTCTGAATCTATGCCTAACACGGCCAAACAGTTGAGTATAATATGGTTGAATATGCTGTCAGCATTGTGGGAGCTCATTGAATGAAGCAGTTTTCATATGGAAATGAGCAGCGTCTGATTCTTTTTGATTCAGCACTCAACATTAGACCTCTGTGGGCTTGGAAGCGCATGAGTGCCGTTCAGGTGAAATTATCGAAAATTGGTTTCTTGCTTTGTTAAGCACCTGTGATGAGATCAAAGGCCACGGATTCGGTGTGTCATTCAGATCTGAGGTGTTTGTGCAGCGCCGGAGACGTTACTCATTTGGAAACAAAAAACAGATCTTCTTCTAATCTAATTGTCGAATTAACACAAACAAAGCATCACGTAATTAAGTGAATTTTAATGGCGGAGAATGAAAGATTCTCAGACGTTTACGTAAGAGAAGTAACAGGAAAGAGAGATCTTAATGTACATGTTCATAAATTACATGAAAACTGGAGCGTTTCTTTATGGAAGACGAAATGCTTTCTGTTAATCATTATCTTTTCATCATTGTAAAAAGGTCACAAGGTTCCCACACAGTCTTAAATAGAATGCCTGTAGGGTTTCTCTGATCTCAGACAGTCAAGCCTCTGCTCAACACCAGACTCACAGAGGATGAAATAGACTTACATCACTGACAATGACTAAAAGATTATATTTGACACGCATATGAATCAATTAAAGAAAAGGAAGTCAAATGAAAAGTAATCTGACTCTTTCTTAACATGTAAATGAGGAAACAATTAAGGTCAATGAGCTTTCATCTTACAGGCAGCGAAGGGTGTGTGCATGCTTGTCATTCCGGAGACATTTTTAAGTATAAATGATTTAGTCAGCAGCAGTCGCCCAACACAAAGACTGACATCACAGACATTTTGGTTTAGCTCTGTAAACAAAAAAATTAAATGCAAAAAAATGTAAAGAAACAAGTGATATCCACTTTACTAGTTATATATGTTGTTCATGGAAACAGCAGGTCAAATATTTGAACAACATATAGGCAAATACAGAATTATGAGATGCCTCAGTGCTCTCTTTGTTTAAGCTGCCATGGTTTTCTAATAATTCCTAATTGAATCTGTGCTTTAAGTCAAGAGCTTCTGTCATTGGCCAGGCATCCTTAAAAGTGTTTTTCTTCAAATACAATTTTTTTGAGTTTTAAAAAGATCATTTGGATTTTCATTGACATGTGTGCTCCATTAATCCAAATCACCGGAAAGCGTTACAATTGAATGTCATCCATCACTCAAGTCAAGTGCTGTGTTAAATTCACTGTGATCCGGTGCTGATGAGAGAGAATCAGGGTCTCAGAGCTGGGAGGGGTCACCAGCCGTATGTCTATAAATGCACCACTACTATGTGCAAGAACACAGAAAGAGCTTCAGAGAGTTCAGGAAAACCTTCTGCTACCCAGAGAGGCGATACTGAGCAGGAAAAACATTTCTCTCATTTCAACATTTTTCTTATTTACATATATATATTCTGCTTCCATATGGAGATTTGGAAACTATCAGCATTGATGGCCACGATTCTTGTATGCAGCGTCCAAAGTTTGTCTTTTACTCTAAATAGGGAAAACTGGATTTCAGACTGGGGGGTGAGTATTCTTTATTATTCTTTACTAGGGTTGGGAATCGTTTCAATTTTATCGATTCCGATTCCAATTCTGATTCTGCTTATCGATTTCAATTCTTATCGATTCCCAGTTTCGATTCCACAGTTGAAGTAAAACATTTAGATATCAACCTGTATGGTCATTTAGCCTGCTTATTGACTTGTTTGCAAAATATATATATATATTTATGAGCACCGTTTTGTGTATATTTACACATAGAAACACACCTTTTCTGATTTATTACAATTTGTTTTATCATAGTTGAACTACATCATGGTTAAACTGCAGTTACTATAATGCAACTATGGTTAATTTGTGATTCCTGTGCTTTAATGCAAATTCTATAGCTAAACTATGCTTTCTATAGTAAAAAATATCGATAATTTTCATAAGGGCTTTTATTGAGATATCAGCAGCAGATCATGCAGAGCATGTACTTTTCTGAAAATATGCACACAGGAATTGATAAGAGGAATTCAAATTTTAATCTCAAGTATCCGATTCCTATTCCTTTCAATTCCGATCCGATTCCTAGCCTTTCGATTCCGATTCCAAATTGGAATTGATTTTCGATTCCCAACCCTATTCTTTACCGAACTCAACGTATATTTTTCATTATGGTCGAACACCACAATTTCTAAAAACAAAACTATTGTATTTCTATCTTATTACTGTTGGGACTTAAGAGTCGAGACAAATTCTAACATTTTCTTTTGCATCAATCATTCAAATTGATCTGCTTTCTACATGGACAATGAAAATTATTTGCTGGATGGTTCAGAATGATCCAGCGGAGGAAGAACTCGCCAGTCAAGCGGCTGCTCTGCTCAAGAGATCCAAATCTCATCAGTTTTATGGACTAATGGGAAAACGTTCTGGTAAGAACTTGTGGCTAGTTTTTGTTGAAAAACATATTTGTGCAGTATTTACCAGAATGTGAAACAAAACAGTAAATTGCTCTCCGACACAATGTTACTAAGAGATATTGACATCAGATGTGTTTTATTTAGTTGACAAATAAATGGTAAATTTGTGCTATGATGTCAGTCATTTGAAAGCAAAAATGTAGAAAACAAGCTGCAATGATTTATTGGTTTATATTTTTAATATAAAATATCATAAGAGAGATTTATCTTCATTGTAAGTTTTTTCTTAAAAAAATGTATGTCCTCACATCATAGGACATATGCAGTTTATCTGTCAACTTATCTTAATATATTTATCTTAGCTTTTTTACTATAAGTCTGAGACCCCATGAGAAATTTTTTTGTATCGTAATAAAAGATAATTTCATAAAAATTGAGGTTTATTTGTCAAATAAAAGTGTTGTTTTGCACTAGAAATGCATAGCTATCATGATATGTGTTAGCGGCATGATTTTATGTGGAAACAAAATAAATCTGACTTGGTGGCGAAAATAATTCCTCACACTAGTTTTCTCTTTAAACATTCAAGCTTATTCAAAGCTTCAAGACAATCATGACCATACTTTTAGACATGTCCATATATAAATATATCTATATACATATAAAGTAACAGGATTGTGTTGTCTTTTGTTGCTCTATAGGGATCCTCCAGCCTGTGAGAATGGATCGCAGAAGTGAGTAACACACACAATCATGTGTGGTGAAGTGTAATAAACTTTATGAGATTTGACTGATTTCTGTTCAGCGTCTGAGCATCCTGGTTTTAACGGCTCTTCTAATAACCTGTTTCCTCAAAGGGCACAAAGGAGATCTGTTTGTGGGACTCATGGGCAGGAGATCTATAGCAGGTATGGCTTCAGATGCACACTGCTTCGGTTTAATGTGCTGCTCATTCATTAAGCCCAAACATCCAAAGCAACTAAAAGTGTTGCCTAAAACATGAGCGTCTCAATCTGCAGGTCCAGTGACAAAAACGCTTTCAGAGACCAGCACGACAATGGACAAACCTGCAGATCTGAACAAAGAGTCAGGTATGACGTTTACAGTTCTGATTCAATGCGTGTCTGTGTCCAGCTGCAGTGTGTAAAAGCACATCATCTCTTTCTGACACCTCAGATCTGCAGGACGAATGGGACAAACTGCAGTATTACCGATGATGGAGAAGAGATCACGGCATCAACGCTGTATTACAGAGACAGTGATCATTAAACCCAATCAACTGTTGATAAAGAGACACCATTCCATGACTGCAGTCAAAAAGTGATCTAATAAAAAGTATATCACAATGACAGGTTTTTGCCTCATTCAGACACGCTTACACATCTTTCAACACAAGGGAACACCAAGCAATCCCTGAAGAGAATAAAAGTGTATTTAACAGATTGAAAATATCGACGCTTTTCGCAAGCCCCCAATTCTTTTACTACATTCTACCGATAAAGATTTTTGCTTTAAAAATTTAAAACAACATACACGGGGCAAAGAAGCAACTTAGCCAGTGAAACATTCTGAAAAAGTCCAAAAATAAATAACACTGTAAAAAACAAAAGTAAGAAATTTCTGAGTTACAAAGGGCACATAAAAAAGACAAAAAAATGACACCAAAAGCTCAAATCTTTGCAAAACACATTACTGAAAGAGTCAATGTCATAGAAAGATCTGATGTGGTATGAAATGTACGAAAACAAGTCCACTAGGTTCCTTTGGGAGGGGTCCACTTCAGACAGCTGGGGTCTATAGTCTTGTTGTTGCTGCCCCTTTTGGTCTCTTTGGCCTTCCACTCGTCGATAAGGTCCTTTTGCCAAAGAAAAACAAAGTTTGATCAAGTAAAAAGCTATTAGCAAAAACGACTAGACTTGTTGTAAGCTTGTTGTAGTCCAACAATAAAGCAAAAAAGAGCAGAGATGAATTTCCTGCTACCTGTCTCTTTAAGACCAGATGCTTGCCCTTCCAGTACTTGAGCATCTGAAGGGACTGCAGAGTACTGACGATGTCCACCGGGTTTACGGCCGTCTCCTGACTGATCTCTAAACACACACAGGACACACATTAAACCCTCAGCACTACAGAATGACCTGACACGCTGGCTAGTCAGCTCTGACATTCTTACCCTTAATTGAGATCTCCTTGCCCTTAAAGTTGCACATATAACGCAGAAGCACCTCCTTCCAGTAGCTTCGATAACTGATGAGGCCCAAATCTGAAAGCGGCCGCTCCGGAGAGCCCACCTTTTCTTCTACCTTGGACAGCAGGTAACCTGAAGCCATGGCAACAAAGCATTACAATGGTTTTGTATTTACCTCGTATGGTATATTAGAATCACAACACTGACATGTAAAGAGTCAGATGGTATTTATAAACTATTCTGTGTCATACTCACTGAAATCGATCAGCATCTTCCCATAGCCCTGCCTCATGTACTGCGGCATAGTCAGGATGCAAGACACGTTATAATTCAGGAAAGAGTTCTTCTCCTACATTAAAAAAACAAAAGAGGAAGCTCAGCCAATGCAAATGCAGAAACATCGGCTATGTTCATGACGAGTTGTGTTTTATTAATCAATAAAACAAGTTGTTTCAAAACACTTTAAAAACATTATGAAGTAGTGTTATATCCACAAGAACTTTTGAATAGCTAAATTCATTTTTTGTTAGGACCCCCAAAAGACACATCTGTTTTTAATGAAAAACAGCATGGAGAGATATTTTTTATTAGCTGGATCAGATGTTTATTAAAGACAGATCAGAATTAATCAGGATTTGTCAGGTTTTGAGTGCTGAAAATGCCCTTGTGTTTAGATGAAGTAGATGGCCAATGAGGTCGAGCAAAGATCTCCAGAATGACATTACCTTTGAGAAATATCCCACCAGGTGACAGCCGGTGTTATCAGCCTCAGTCATGACATAAAACAGGAAAGGCTCCACGTCATAGTACAATGTCTTATGGTCCAAAAACAGCTTGGCCAGCAAACACAGGTTCTGGCAATAGATCTGTCACACCAAAGTATTTTATAAGAGACGATAACTCATCGCAAAACAACAAATACTTCAGTAACTGCACACACATTTTTTACACACCTTGTTCTTTTTTCCATCGACCTCGAACACAGAGATGGCACCTTTCCTGTAGACCTCATCACCAGGGGGATGTTTCCACACACACTTGGCCTGCGTACACACCACCCACACAAATGAGAATGTCAAACTTCTCTGAACACAATTAGCCAGATGCAGCCACATGGTGAAAGACGTTTAGACAAACTGTCAGAAAGAACAATAAAAGTGAAGACAGACACATTCTGACATGCATGCTCGGCCATAGAGGAGGCATGCGAGCGACCGTATCGATTTTTCACATCATGGTAATTGTTAGGACTTTTATTATGGTACGTTGTATTACCACAGTATTATATTACATTCAACAGTCAGATATATTCACTGTCGTCAACAGAAGCATGTTTATACAGCCAGCACCATGTAGCTAATACTAAAATAATACTAATAATGTGCCGCAGCGTTCTCAATCTCGACCTTTTGATAGAAAGTATGCTACAAAATGTCAACAATAATATATTATGTAGAATTATTCACAGTATTTTGAATAGCCCACATAACAATATTGTGCAAATCAATTATCCTGAATAACCATATTATTGAATACCGGCACAAGTCTACCATAGAGACTGATCCCATACCATGTGTCTGCGCAGGATGGTCTGACTCTTCATGTACTTGAGGCAGAACTCGCAGACGTACAGACGCCCCAGTCGGGCATACTCTTCAGGGTAGGGCGAATGATACCAGGTGTCCAGCTCATAACGTCCAAACAGAATGGTTTTGATCATGTTATTGCCCTCTGTGATCTGACCCTGTAGACACAGCTTCTCCTACAAAAAAAATCAAATCAACTCAGATTGACATGCGCTAACACAAACGTTACTAGACCAGGGGTCAGCAACCCATGGCTCTCGAGCCGCATGTGGCTCTTCTGCCCCCTGCTGTGGCTCCCTGCAGTCTTCACAAGGCCATCTTTATGCCTGGTATTAAGATGCGTTTTGGTGGATCGGATCACAAGTGGACGAAAGAGGCACATACCCGTTTACACCTGCTGCTGTAATCCGTCTATTTCGTATACCCCTTCTGTCCTGTTTCTTCAAGAAATATCTGAAAAAGCATACACATTTACCCAGCCATACACCCTGGCTGGGTAAATGTATTTGCTTTTTCAGATATTTCATTCGAATAGACGAAATAAGTGCATGCAATGTACATATGAGCGCGATCGAAGATGACAGAAAAAACACACAGAGAGCAGCAGTTTTATTTCTACTTTGACATCTGTGAGACAGCGTCGAACATTGAATGCGTGTGATAGAAATGGTGAGAAAACATTCTGCTTGGTACGTTTTTCGTATTTAAACCAAACGTTTAGGTCTTTAGCAGCATAGTTTAAATCCTGTCTGGCTAGCGCGCTTCTCATGTTTACGCATGATGTCCGTATGCAGAGAGAGTAGGCGGTCTCTTGTGACTGTTCATCAAACGCCGCAAAACAGAAGTTCACAGAAAAATGCTGAAGTCTAAACCTAAGCAGCACGTGCAACACCGTGACGCTACTCTCCTATTGCAACACTCCCACTTCTTGCCAGGGACAAAAATGTATAAATTGCTAACATCTAAATACAACAACTATATTGCCACCTAGTGGTGCAACTGGGTAACTACTACCTTACATGCCTAACCTGTGTTTTAGTCATTTAAAGGTTACATATATTTTGTGGCTCCAGACAAACTTTATTTGGTGGGAGAGGGCCCAAAATGGCTCTTTTGGTCACAAAGGTTGCCGACCCCTTTACTAGACCAACAACACAATACACACGCTGCTTAATTATCAATTAATCGTTTGATATTGCATAATTGTTTATCTAATTGACATTTTGGTCATCTAATCTTCCATTATGGAAAAGCTGCAGGGTTAGAAGATCGTACCAGATCCTCTGATGCACGGGCCTGTGCCTTTCTGAAGAGCTCCAGGTCATATTCACTGGTGATGTTCTCCAGCAGCGGCTCACGACTGTTCCCATGTGTCTGACGGTGCTCCTGATAGAACAAACAAAACGTGCAATGTCAACAGACTGAATCCCAAAGTGCATTATCACTAGAACAGACAAACGGGACTGTGTTGGATTTCAGGGTTAAGAAGTGTAGATATCTTAACTTGGTGGGATGCAAAGTTTACATAAAGACACAAACAAAAAAATGACAGCATTACCATATACTTTTCTTTTTGCTCTTTTGTCAGGCCAGAATCCCTTCTTTTTCTTATCTCCATTACTTTCTCCTTGTATCGAACCTGTCTTGGAGTTGGAGCCTGTGGAAAACATTACAAATGAATACTACGTTTCCCTTTAATAAAAGGTCAATTGTGATGTTACAGAAAGTCCTACAGCAGCACAGAATTTAGGGCAAACGATCACATGCTGTCTTATAAAGTGATGGACTCCATTGTTGACATTAGACTATTCCACACATTTTTCCTGTAAAAAGCATGCGTAAAGACACATCGAAGAGTGTTATATGAGAGGGCACCTGATGTCGAGTAGCATGTCTGTTCTCCTCATTCTGACCCTGACTGCGTTCTTCCTCTTGTTTCTCACGCTCGATGGCTTTTACCTGCTCAAAGACAAACAACACAACATTAAAGAACACAGAAGACACCGCACACAACAACGCAAAACCAATACAACAATGTAGAGCTAACATTCCCACTGCTGGGTTATCATTTATATCACAAATACAATATCAAAAAATCTACTATCTATTATTAAAAATATAGCATCTTTCACAACATTTGGATAATATTCACAGTTTGAAGGTAAACAGTGGGAACAAATAAGACAAACCCACCTTGCACTCATCTGCTGAGAGGTTATGGTACAGAGGACAACCAGAAATGGAGAAATGTCGCTCGTGTTTGCCAGTTAAATGTCCTGTTCAAAGAAAAGGCATTCAGAAAACCGGTATGCATTTAACTTCAAATATTCCATATTTTTCAAGGATTTGAGCAATGTGAGCATCACTTTCGGAAATAAGCCCTTCTAAACCATTCGCTCTGAATTATTAAACAGCTGCAAAAGGAAATGAATGTGAAGAGCGATTACCCAGAGAATTGCACCCAGGTGTGGGGCACTTCATATTGAAGTTGTAGCTTTCATGGAAGCGCCGGCGTTTGGGCCGATGAGAGGGATCGCTGCCAGAGTCCTTGTGGTCTTTAGTCACGCTCTCGTCGTGGGAGGCGTTGGGGCTGGAAATGTCAATGTCCGACTCAGATGAGGGGGCGTTTCCTGTGGGCGTCCTGGGGGGAGACTCATCCCTCTCTGCCGCTTGCTTCACATCTGCCGGGGCATCTAGACGAAAAATAAACATTCACCATTTGTTAAGTGTTGAAAAATAAGTGCTAATCGTTTAAGGGATAGAACAGATGAATCAATAATGCAGCAGACACATTTACTAAACCAGGTGCATGTTGTGCAATTTGTAAAGAGCCCTTTAAAATTGTTGCTTGTCACGCATGCTGTGTCAGACTGTTCAACGGTCTTATCTCATTCAAAACAAAAAATCACGCAAGATGACTCATTCCGTGTTTTACGCCATATGTTGTGGTACAAGCAACAATACAGGACGGCAAGATATTAGGGCTGTGCAAAAATATCGATACAGCAAACTATCGCAATATTCAGTCCAACCTCTACTATCGATACATTTATTAAAATCACATTTTAACGTCATATACAGTACATACGCCCATTGTCTCAAGCGGGAGCGAGCATGGCGCTCCGGCTTCCAGTGTCAACGCGTGTGTGCGCGCTTTGATTTTAATGATGCGTGTTTAGAGCACGCATGAAACGTCTTCATTGTGATGTGCGATGTGGAGCAAAGCCAGAGTTTTTTTTATTGACGGACAATGAGGGTGTTGCTGCGGGTAACAAGACTATTAGGTTGCAAAAGCGAAAGTGACTCTATCCTTGTCCTCCGCTGTCAAACAATAACTGCGAGTAATTCAATATTCCGTCTCCTAAAATGCAATCTAAAGAATGCACAAACTGACATTAACGCCATCAAACTGAAGAGCAGCAAAAAATGACCTTGCTGAAAAAAACTATAGAACTCTGCCCAAAACACAATGGAAATTTTAATAGATTTAATGGTTGTAATGGAAATTGTATTAGTTTTAATTGAAACTATAATGGTGTCTACTGGTATGTGATGGATTCTATTGGTGGGATGTTAAAAAATACCCCAGGTGATCCACAGCAAGATGTATTTTCAGCTTTATTTTCTTATTACATTTTATTTTTGAAAAGTATTGCAATATATTGCAATTATGTATCGTATCGAAAAATATTCAATATAGTGTCTTGTACTTATCTATCGTGATATGTATCGTACCGAAAGGCCCTTGCCAATACACAGCCATACAAGATATATAGAAAAGCTTTGCAATTACTGAATGATTTTAATACTTCAAACTCATTTTCAGAAGTTGAAGTGATGCTTTCTTTACCCATGCTGTGAAATGTGTGTATGTTAATAATTGTTTAGTTCTTAAATTTTATTTGAACATAATTTAAACTCATTTTACAAACTTTAAGTATTATTTGATCAAATGTGACCCTGGACAACAAAACCAGTTTTATGGGTCAATTTTTCGAAATTGAGATTTTTACATAATCTGAAAGATGAATAAATAAACGTTCTATAGATATATGAGTTGTTAGAATAGGACAGTATCTGGCTGAGATACAACCGTTTAAAACTCTGGAATCTGAGAGCGCATAAAAATCAAAATATTGAGAAAATTGCCTTTGTAGTTGTTAATCAGGGGCACTGTGGCAGACCATCCACTCACAAAAATTAAGTTTTTATATATTTAAGGCAGGAAATTTACAAAATATCTTCATGGAACATGATCTTTACTTAATATCCTAATGATTTTTGGCATTAAAAAAAAGATAATTTTGACCCACACAATGTATTTCCCGTGCTACTTAAGACTGGTTTTGTGATCCAGGGTCACAAATATGCCATTATTTAGAACATCACTGCATTTTTCTGATGAAAGACTACAGATTTCGATCTTGAATCTTTTAAGATTGTCATGCTCATGTGTATGATGGTGGTAGCTTATAAATCACCCCTTGTGATTTCTAGCCACAGCACGCAATCTAAGCTTTAGAGAAAGAGCAGACACACTCATTATGTTGATACCTTGTGAGCTTTGACTCAGACGCAGTGACGCTCGGGTCATACGGGTGTTATTTCGCTGGTTGGCTTCACTGTGAGAGCTGTCGGTCTTCTCGTGATCTCCAGAGTCATCAGAATCAGCTGTTCCATCTGAGCTACTGCCTGCTGTTCTCTGCAAAACGTGTAGAACAGTTAAGTTATATCACCACACAGAAAGCAGACCCACAATAAAATTACAGTCAGCAAAGACACTTTACAGATGTTAAAGGAATTAATGCAACATTACTGCTTTGTTTTGCAGCACTTGTAAACAACGCCTGAGCTAACCTCATTTGTTTTTATGAATGAAAAAGACCCAGTTTCCATGTGCATTCTCACAATAAACCACTTGGGCCGCTTATTAAAACAAAATCCAATAGAATTAAAACTTCACTATTATTTACTATCATACAGTCTCGCGCGGTTGTTTACATTGAAGCGCCTCATCTGAAGCTAACAGGCTACGTTTTTATACAAAACAAGGTCATTCTAAAACACAGCAACGATTTTAATTAACAACCCCCTACTAAACTTATATTTGCTGATTGCGCTTATTAAATCTTTTTGGTCATTTCGCAGAAAACGAATTGCTTTTGTGTGTATTAAGGAAGCAAGGGGCGAGCTAGCCGCTAGCCTCCACTCACCTTCCTCCGCGGCATGATTCTCCTCAAATAAACGCACGCACTTCCGGCTCACCAACACGTTAGACTTGTGCTTTTAAAAAGACGTGTTTGCTCTCAGCTATCTAACATAACAGAGCATCTGTACAATCATCACTTTGTGTGTTTGTGTTGTCGTCAATTGTTCATCCTCTCGCGACTCGCGCCACACAGCGGAGAGCGGAAGTGACGCTATCACGTGAAACATGGCGGAGCTGACGTCACGCACCTTCACGTTTTCTGCTCCTTAAATATGTGTTAAAAGCTTTTTTAGTTTGTGTATCACAGTAATATATATTTCTTGTCGAGGTAAAATTGTAAAAGCAACCTTATGAAAACTAACAACGGTTTAAAAAAAATACTAGATAATTTATTTTTTGTTTCTTTCGAATGATATATTGAACACTAAATAAAGATTCAGTAAAGAGACAAAAATATATTTTATTTTTGTAATATATTTTTTGCATTTGCATTTATCTGAGGTGCTAGTAAAAAATAAAAGATTTACAGACCATTGCGGAGGAACGGTATAAAATTGTAAAGTGTGACTTTTATTTTGGTTATTTGGTGGTAACCATTGTTTTACTATAACCATTTTTTTTGTTTTGTTTCAACTGTTGTAAAACAATTTTTTAAACCATAGTTAATTTTCGTAAGGGGCTCTGTAGGTGTAGGTATGTGATACAGGGATGTACACAAATGTAGCCAAATGGTGCTCAGTAAATTTTTAAAAGGCTATTAGTCATCTGAAACATTTTAATGATTCGATCAGCCCAATTATACACTAAAAAATAAACTACCACTTGAGTGTCTTGGAATACTCTTTTTGTTGTTTCAGTAATTAACTGTCAAATATTACTTTCTTATTTGAATGAATACAGTGTACACAATCTACAGATGGCGCTAAAGGCAAAAGACATATCAAAGACTGAAGATCAGTTTAGACAGACCAGTGGCAGACTGGTTATTAACATAAACTCAGCTTCTGAAAACACCAGAACATGAACTAAACACCCCCACCCCAGGTTTACCTGTAATTGTAAAAAATGTAATACTGTATCTTTGTGTGGTCCTGTTTGTCTTTTTGAGGGGACCAAATGTCCCCACCAGGATAGTAAAACGTGTTCACCTGTGGGGAGCAGCGAGTGGTAATGTAAAGGTAAAAATGCAATATGGTTTCTGTGAGGGTTATGGTTAGGCAGTGTGGTTTGAAGCAGGGGATAAACAATGCCAATAGGTCTGTATAAAAAGTCTATATAAAGTACCATGAAAATATCGAAATAAACCTATTTATGTGTCACCAGAATCTAAACATGTGAATCTAAATATTTAAATGTGTTTAAATATTTATAAAAGAATGTTAATTAATATTTCTTGTTGATCTTAACACTTTTGGCAGACCCCCCTCCCCCTCAGGCAGGTTTGCGTGCGTGTGTGTGCTGTGTGTGTGTGTGTGTGTGCGTGCGTGCGTGCGTGCGTGCGTGCGTGCGTGTGTGTGTGTGTGTGTGTGTGTGTGTGTGTGTGAGAAAGAGAGAGAGAGAGAGAGAGAGAGAGAGAAGGGGGGGTCTGGGATGAAAACACTGTGATTTTCCCGAGTGTTCCACCAGCACATTTAAAGGGGGTTGGGGCGTTAAGTGTCCCAGCAGCTGATACCATCCATCCTAAAAATAGAGTCAGTCATTCAGCTAACCAATCCGACAGACTGAGCTTTCTCCATTCCATTCGGACTTCTCTGAGAGTTAAGAAGACCCCATAAACTACTGAAAACATTTATACAGAAGAGCACGTCAATACTGTACATCACATCAAGATGCCAAAGATTGTTCGACCGGAGAACTGGTAAGTATAAACATGATGTTTCAACGAGCAGAAGCCACATGCTTGTGAAGAGTACTTTTAGATTGACCTTTCTATGGCTGGTTTATTGTATGTTTTAGACATTCTTCTGTTTTGTTGTAAGAAAGCAACTTAATGTGAAGTATTTGTTTTCTAAAGTCAGCCTGCCAGAACACTGTGGTATGACCGGAAAAAATACGTCACCATCAACTTTCAGGTTCAAAATCCAAAAGATGTGCAAGTAGATGTCCAGGACACAAAAATCATCATGAGGTGCGTGAGGAAATCACATTTGATCATATCAAGTGTTTTATGTTAAATGTTCCATGAAAAAAATCACACGTGGGATGTCTGTAAAGGGATACTTCACCCAAAAATGAAAATTCTGTCATCATTTACTCACCTTCACGTTGTTCCAAATCTGTATAAATGTCTTTGTACTGATGAACACAGAGAAAGATATTTGGAAGAATGCTTATAACCAAACAGATTTCCCCCCCATTGACAACCAGTCATTTTTTGTTCTGCCGAACACATACAGTAAGAAGACATTTTGAAGAATGTGGGACAGCAAACAGTTCTGGGGCACTTATGACTTCCATTGTATTTTTTCCTACTATGGGAGTCAATGGGGGGCAAAATCTGTCTGGTTATAAGCATTCTTCCAAATATCTTTCTCTGAATTTGACTGTAAATAAATAATTGTCTCTTTTGTTTCTGTTTTTGTTACATCACGAGTAAATACTGTAGTGCTGTAGTTTATTACGAGCAACACGTGCGATGAATAAAACTCATTTGTCATTTTTCAGTTGTAAAGATGTGGATGACAACAACATTTACAATGAAATTGAATTTTATGATCGAGTCCTTAAGTCAGTAAGTATCTGATGTTTTTTTGTGATTCAAAGCCTGTAGCACGTGTTTGGGAATCATGTTTGTGTTTTATGGAAGAAATCAATATTTTCAGGATTGTTTTGGAGTACCAGTTTATAAAAAAGTTTTGTGGCCTTCTTGAGTAATTCTGTGAAAAATGTTCTTTCAGGATTCACGGGAGAAGGTTCTGGATCGCACCATTAATATGATGATAAGGAAAGGCAAAGACAATGCGGCATGGCCCAGACTCCAGAAAGACCTAGCGAAGGTACTCTATCTGCTCTTCATGGAATCAAATCATGTGTTAGAAATCAGACGATTGAGCTCGATCCGAAAGACATTTCAAACGGAGCTTTGTTCATGTAAATATTGAAATCAGATTGCAATGTTTAGCAATATAAGCACTCATTCTGATCTGCAGTCTGATTGAATTGAATTATGGGTGCAGTAGCATTTCAAATGGAATAGGAGCATTTATTTGTCTGTTTGTGTTTCACTGTGCTCTTGCAGCCCGCATGGCTATTAGTTGACTTTGATAACTGGAGAGATTGGGAACACGAGGAGGAAGATGGTATGGCAGAATATGAGCATTACATTGATGTAAGTCCCTGACATCTGTTCATTACAAATGATCCCTAACATCCACAATCACTGATGCTGGAGTTTGTAGTATATTATTATGTCATCATAATTCATAAATGAACTAAAAGACACAGTGACTGTTTCAAAATGCAGATGTTTAATGACGTTAAGAATAACAAGGGAGAACCTCCTGCCATGGACGACCTGGACGACCTCGTAAGTGTCTGGACACAAAATTACACAATTCTGAATCATATTGTTATTTCAGTCTGGTTTTCATTGTATGATACATTTGTTTTTAGAGTGACTGATTTTAGCATCTCCCAAGAGGAACCTTCACAGTGCAGTGTTTTCAGGTTTACAGTAAAAGATGAGTCACGCTGCACAACAAACAGACGCTGGCTTTTATCCTTCACATGTGAAATGTCATGTTTAATTTAGATTGTCTTTCTTGCCAAACAAATCTCTTTTGCGTTGTGAGAAACAAAATCTGATCTGTATTTATTTCTTTTCATGCTGTTCAATGCATACATTGATTGTTCATTTATTGTTTACTATGCATTTTTTCTACATTAAAGGTTGTGAAGATTGTCATTGTTATGTAATATGTTTATATGCAGATTTAACACAGCGGTAAAGTATTTCAATTACTAAGACACAATTAACATGAATTGCTTTCATTGCATTAGATAACAAAACAATAAACCCTCACTTTTTAAATCGGTGAATGATGTCAGTAGCATCTTTTTTCACTATAGAGATGTTCTACCAATGTTTGACAAGCACATTGTCTCTAAATGCATTCTGTTGTCATTTTAAATATAATGTCTATGAATAATAATAATCAACTATGTCAACCGAGGTCATGACCCCTCAAGTGGACCTGTACTGTACGTCAGCGTGTGTCTATGCCTGTGCTGTTTTACATCAGATTATTCATGCAATAGGAGAAAAACGGCTCAGGCTTTTAACTTCACCTTGCTCATCTTGCTCAAGTTGATCATGTCTGGTTTATCAGTGAGCAGAGAGGAAGAGACCCACGCGAGCAGTACAGTGATAACAGCCATAAACACGAAGAGAGGTAAATGACATGGTCACCATGACTACATTGAAGTTTAATTTCTTTTTCTACAAATTGATATTATAAATTAAAGAGTCGGTTTAGCAATCAAATAACAAACACCATGCACAAAAATATTTGTTGTTTCGAATATGATTTGAGTGCTATTAAATCTGAACACTCCTCCTTTACTTTACCTTTTTTTAGGGGAAGAAATCAAATATTTCACTCATTGCAGTTTCATTAAGACCTACAACATGCAAGTAAAAAGTTCATCATGCATTTTAATTTTAACTATCGTTGATGATGGGTGGAGCTCAACTTGAGTCAACTGCTGATGGATTTAAAGTTGAATAAGTCTCAGTTTAACTACATTCAGAATGTCTTAATAGGTCACAATGTCAGGTTGCTTAACAAACCGTGATAAAACTGCATACTCTTCTTTGGATGTTAAAGCAACACTTTAAAACTTTTTCTCACAGCTCCCCCATGTGGTTGATAAGCACAATCGTCTGTTACCAGTGTCGTAAAAAATGTCGCTGTATAAGCTTCCCCGTGGGTAGCGCAAAACACGTGAACTTGTTTACTAAGCTGATAAAACTGGCGAATGCAGAAACGTTGTTTGGAAACCATGTGGCACTCTTCCGCAGGCAGGGGATGGGCGGGGCTGTGTGTACCGACCCCAACACAGAACTTGTACTATGAGACGGGATGAGACAGGAGTAGAATTCTTCCGCTATGAGACGGGAGTAGAATTCATCCAGTTAAGAGTTGTTCTATTTAAATAATTTTAGAGACATTATTTTAAGGTAAAAAACTACAAAGTGTTGCTTTAAGATATTTTGTGTATAGTTACCTCCCACTGTCTCTTGATTTTGAAAGTTTAATTAAATGAGGAAACTTGCATTAAGATTTGTTTTGGCAAGATTCTTTGATTTTGAAACCTCGACATCGCATGCGTATTTTCTAAAACTGTAATCTGTAACTTTTTTGGTTACAAATAAGCAAAAATTAGTTATTGAGCAAGTATCTAATAACTCAGTATTGAAAACCATCTCCTTAAATTACCTCGATTCACAAAGGTAAACTTATTATAATGATTTATAAGTTGAGCTGTCAAATGTCACTTACAGTACGTGTGGTCAAAAGTGACAAGTTGCAGCTTTAACCGAAATATAATTTCTCGTGCCTTTTACACTAGCTGGTGGTTTGTTCAGGACAGTTCAGTGCTGTATTGCGCACGTTTGACGTGTAACCTTCAGTAAGGGAGGAACAAACATTGATAAGGCTGTTTGTACACTCAGTAACAAGCCGGGCTGATTCTCCAGGCCAACAACCACATAAACAAGCTGTTCTGCCCTTTGGCCTCGTACACCGTCACAAACCCACATGCAGACCAAAATGTAATATGTATAAAAGAGAGTTCAAGAGAGCCAGGTGAAGCTGGTTACTGTTTAATGCTCACTTCAGGATAGAGAATTAATTAATTAATTGTAATGCAAAAAATAAAAACAAAAGAGAAAGGTTTTGGCTCTTTTTAACCCTTTTTTATTGTAATGCATAACAATAAATACATTTTCATTATCACTACAATCTACTGCACATGAACAAAACTGCAGAAAACTACAGACGTTGTTACAGTACAATATAAGTAAAGCTGAGACACATGTTAGGTTGATTTACTGTATGCACATTGCTACAAAAGAAAAAAAGAAAAACTTTTGCCAATTTGTTTGATAAGACCGTATTTTATAAAAGTATCAGTGATGTAACATTTAGCTCAACAATCTAAAAACATTACGTTTATAAGGTCTACTGTGTGTTATCTTCAGATAAATTCCGGTCTCAGAATGTTCTCTCCAAGAATGCAAATGTTGCATTGATCAGTAGCAAAAGAAAAAGGGCTGTGACAAAAAAAGGTGATCAAATTCAAATGAGTGTTTGTACCTTTTAAGACTTCTTTGAGGAAAAAAACAGATGCAGGTGTTTTGGTGTTTTGGTGTACAGTAACAGGGGAAGTATTCAGGTCAAAGGTTCTTTCACTGCCTTCAAGATGAATGATGTCAACAGCAGAAGTCAGCAGATCTATGTACAAAACAAGCATTTAATGTGTCTAATGTTCAAAGCATGACTGAGAGACCTTTGAACGCACCAGATGAATGAAAGTTATTTAGTGAATGGACCAGCCTTGTTCAAAACCATTCACAGATAACGCGACATGCAGGGAGGGGTCAGAATATGAATAATGCTCACCAACAGTGATGGATCCTCATTTGTAAGTCGCTTTGGATATAAGTGTCTGATGGATGACATTGGCCAACATTAATTTATTTTGAAGAAGGCTGTGATGGTTCTTTAAGCCAAAGAAATGAACCACTGACATGAATGAGGCGTTCTCTAAACGTTCTCAAAAATGCAATGACGTAAAAAGAGCTTTTAAACAACATTACATGTATTGCTAAAAATGATAAATTGATAGTTGAATGCTTCAAACATGCAGACGTAATGTATTCATAACTTGACAGCAATGTTAGAAAAACGTTATTGGAACGTTTTCTTGTCAGCCGGGTTTATTTCTACACAGCTTTTAGGTAAACAGTTCTGGCTCAGCTCTGGTTCCCAAAGTAAATCACAGCTTAGTTTGAACAACAGTTGCAATGATTTGTATGATTTGTTTTGCATCCACCCATCTGAGGTAGTGCCCAACAGCAGTGCCACTGAAGCATTGAATCACTTTTACGTTGGCAATGCAAAACTGCACCATTCAGCAATGTTCGATGCACCAAGATAAACACCTCGTTACATGTCCTTTTTCTCTTCGCTCCTTTGAGAAATCCAGGCGAATGCAGCAGGAACGAGAGCGGTGGGCAGCACCGGGGCAGCGGCGCTCTTGCAGAATGACAGAAGGTAGAAAAGGAATTGGTTGGTCGAGGAAAACGTCAAGGAGTCCAGCACCTGCAGCAGTACCAATGAAACACAAATTCTTCCGAACGTGAAGGAGGCGCTGTTGTTTACCCTGCGGCACGACAAGTGAAGACCGAGCCCCAGACCGAACAGCGTGCCCATGTTCCGCAGGAGGCTGGCGAAAGGGGTGGAGTCCATAAGGACCCATTCTGGATTGACGCACCACTTCTGAGCTTTCTCCAGCGTCCAGAGCAGATCCACACCCAGAACCTTCAGCAGCGCGTAGAAGCCCACGGCGAAAGACAGCAGGAACAGAGTCATGCTCATGTATTTCTTCAGACCAGCGCTGTAGATCCACTGCTGTCTGGAGAATATTTCTGCCACAATTATACCTGGTAGGAAAAGAGCAAGAGCTCAGAAATGAATGATCTGGTGTGGAAGCAACAAATCAAGACAGAATGAAAAAGAAACATACCTGACATAACTCCGCTGATGACTTGGTGTGGAAAATGGGCTGCCAGATAAACTCTAGACATGCAAACTAGCAATTCCACAAAGCCCAGCAGCGTCCAGAGCATCAACTGTAAAAACCTGACAGGAGATATTACTGTCACATGTGCAACACAACATTGTGTACGGTACATGCTCATCATTTTCTAATGAAGGTCACAGAAAGAGACGAGACGTGAAATGTGTCCAGCTCACCTGTAGCGCAGAGCTTGTCTTTTTCTTTCTGCAGCGATGGAAAGTAGCGCAGTGACCATCACATACCCAACCCCTGCCGAGCCCATGGCGTGACCCGATGGGCTACCTTAAAACAAAGCAACCAGACAAATATGAGCTGTGACACTAAACAGACATGTGTTCTCTCTCTACCTTCATAGTGCCAAATTAAAGATCCAAAATGATCTGGTGTGATCTTAAACTGCTAACAACGTGGAACCCAACACCAAATACAATGCCAGTTATAGTGAGTTTTAAAAGCATGAAAGGAGCAGTTCACTTCAAAATAAACCCCCATTGACTTTCCATAGTAGGGATAAAAATGACTATGGAAAGTCAATGGGGGCTTCTTTTGAAGTCAAAAAATCTAATCAAATCTCTTTATTGTAACACATCATGTACACAAGTGTACTGATGGTGAAATTCTTAGGTACAAGACTCTTGGCCATGGCAGTACAAGCAACAAGATATGGAAAATCTACAATATGCATAAACAACAATATATACACTTTACACAACATACTGTACATACAGAAGTGAACTCCTCCTTCAAGGTCGGATAATTTAATTCAATTAAAGTTTATTTACATAGTGTTTTAACAATGTTGCATTGTTTCCAAGCAGCTTTACATGAAAAAGAAGACACGAAAGAGGAAAATTAAGTGTAAAGAATGCAAACAAAGAGGACCATACCAATTAAACAATGTTAATGGAATTTTCAGAATCTAATATCAGCAGTCTTCTATTTTTTTATTCTATTTGTCAATGGTGTCAAGGAACCAAAACTCAATGGAGAAAAAACCAGTCTCAGCCAGGAGGACCAGTTCTCCTCTGGCATAATAATTAGCCATTTGGGTAATAAATGAGGTTAGGAATGAATGGACTCTTGGCAGCAGTACTCTGATATGTAATACGAATTACTTGATTTAAAGAGAAATGATAACCAGGATTAGACCCATTGCCACATAACCTCTCCTTACATAACCCCACGGAGCAAGCTTAGTTTAGAGATTCAATGTGAAGGAATAAGAGATTGCTCACAGTCAGACAATCTTTTTGCAATAACGACCGACTGACTGTGCATGATCCCATTTATTACCCCAATAAATCAATCAATGATTGGACATGAGATATGGCTTTGTGATTAAATGATTTTATAACATTAAAGCGTGTTACAGGACGCGTGAAACCAGCACAGATACAGTGGGGCAAATAAGTATTTAATACACTGCCTATTTTTCAAGTTTTCCCACTTACAAAGAATGGAGAGATCTGTAATGTTCATCGTAGGTACACCTCAAGAGACAGAAAAGTAAAAAAAATCCAGAAAATCACATTGTATGATTTTTAAATAATTAATTTTTATTTTATTGCATGAAATAAGTATTTGATACAATAGAAAAATAGAACTTAATATTTGGTACAGAAACCCTTGTTTACAATTACAGAGGTCAGACGTTTCCTGTAGTTCTTGACCAGGTTTGCACACACTGCAGCAGGGATTTTGGCCCACTCCTCCATACAGGTCTTTCTCCAGATGTTTCAGGTTTAGGGGCTGTCGCTGGGCAACACGGAGTTTCAGCTCCCTCCATAGATTTTCTATTGGGTTCAGGTCTGGAGACTGGCTAGGCCACTCCAGGACCTTGAAATGCTTCTTACGGGGCCAGTCCTTAGTTGCCCTGGCTGTGTGTTTGGGGTCATTGTCATGCTGGAAGACCCAGCCACGACCCATCTTCAATGCTCTTACTGAGGGAAGGAGGTTGTTGCCCAAAATCTCGCGATACATTGCCCCATCCATCCTCCCCTCAATACGGTGCAGTCGTCCTGTAACCTTGGCAGAAAAGCCCCCCAAAGCATGATGTTTCCACCCCCATGCTTCACGGCTGGGATGGTGTTCTTGGGATTGTACTCATCCTTCTTCCTCCAAACACGGCGAGTGGCGTTTATACCAAAAAGTTATATTTTGGTCTCATCTGACCACATGACCTTCTCCCATGCCTCCTCTGGATCATCCAGATGGTCTTTGGCAAACTTCAGACGGGTCTGGACATGTGCTGGCTTGAGCAGGGGGACCTTGCGTGCTCTGCATGATTTTAACCCATGGCTGTGTAGTGTGTTACTAATGGTAACCGTTGAGACTGTGGTCCCAGCTCTCTTCAGGTCATTGACCATGTCCTCCCGTGTAGTTCTAGGCTGATCACTCACCTTTCTCAGGATCATTGACACTCAACGATGCGAGATCTTGCATGGAGCCCCAGTCTGGGGGAGATTGACAGTCATCTTGAATTTCTTCCATTTTATAATAATTGCGCCAACAGTTGTTGCCTTCTCACAAAGCTGTTTGCCCATTGTCCTATAGCCCATCCCAGCTTTGTGCAGGTCTACAATTTTGTCCCTGGTGTCCTTAGACAGCTCTTTGGTCTTGCCAATAGTGGAGAGGTTGGAGTCTGATTGATTGAGTGTGTGGACAGGTGTCTTTTATACAGGTAATGAGTTCAAACAGGTGCAATTAATACAGGTAATGAGTGGAGGACAGGAGGGCTTCTTCAAGGTGAGAGCCAGAATTCTTGCTGGTTGGTAGGTGATCAAATACTTATTTCATGCAATAAAATGGAAATTAATTATTTAAAAATCATACAATGGGATTTTCTGGATTTTTTTACATTCTGTCTCTCACAATTGAGGTGTACCTACGATGAAAATTACATATCTCTCCATTCTTTGTAAGTGGGAAAACTTGAAAAATCGGCAGTGTATCAAATACTTATTTGCCCCAGTGTATGTGGAATTGGTCACATCTGTCAATTATACAGTTTAGCAGTCGTGAGATAAAATGATTTGATAAAGCTATCATTGACCAATCAGAATCAAGTATTCCAGACAGCAATCGAATAATTATGTGAAGATACCTGGTCCAGTTTCACATGTGATGGGGAACTGCTTTAGTTCTGGATGTTTGATGGGACCGTAAAATCTGGTCTCATGGACCCACCAGTAAGGACGCTCGCCAAATAACACCCTGTCAATATCAAAACCAATTAGTAAACTTTATTTACAGTATAGCTTATGTATATGTATGCTTTAAGTTCCTGGAGCTCAGTTGCAAAGCATTGCATTGCACAAAGGTTACGTGCTCAATCCCAGAGAAAAAACATACAATGTTGACCTTGAAAAAATAATCTTAATTCTTCATAATGTCCCTTACAATTATTGATGGAGATGCATCAATTTATCATTGAACCTTGAATCACGTGGAAGCAACAGGACATACAGGAATAATCACATAATGCATTTGTAATGTTCGGCCCATTTCGGAAAGTACACTCTAAAAATGATCTCATGCGCCAAAGCATGTGCTTCATCTGTTTAATGAACTGCTTTTATTCAAGTTGAATGTTTAACATGACTGAATCAACCCAACTTTATATAATATATATATATAATTCAATTATTTGTCAAGTATGGTGACCCATACCCCAAATGTGACTCTGCATTTAACCCATCCAGAGAGCAGTGAACAAACGCACAGCAAGTGGTGAACACACGTACACCCGGAGCAGTGGGCAGTTATCACTGCAGCGCCCGGGGAGCAAGTAGGGGTAAGGTGCCTTGCTCAAGGGCACCTCAGTCGTTACCCGCCGGCCCTGGGGATCGAACCGGCAACCTTCTGGTCACTAGTCCGACTCTCTAACCATTAGACCACGACTGTGATATTACAAGTTTAAGTTATAACATTAAGGACCACACAAAAGAGCATCTCACCATTTCAGAACGAGGTTCAGCCAGTCTCCCACCACAGCCACCCAAATGAGTTTAACACCCACATCTCTCCGCAGATGAAACCAAATGGGAAAAAACACAAAGAAGGTGGTGTGGAGATCTGCCACCGAGGAGACCCAGTGAAAGAGCTTCTCAAAGTTTCCGTGCTCCGTCTGAAGATGGACGGCGACGTTTACGCCCCAGCTGTGAAGCAGGTCCATCTCTGCAGGCTGAGATCAGGACGGAAGAGTGCTCGGAAGCTACACTGGAGATACAGCGGCAGGCTGCCAGTTCTCTTGACGTCTAGTTTTCTGGACTTTATTCAAGGCTATCTTTGGTTTGTTTGCATGTCTGCTGGAGAACCCGGGGACCCTCACATCTCGTGACCTTTCACCGTGATGATACCGATCAAATCACGAATGGACACACTGATTGGCCTAGTCCTCAGATGTGACCTCGGTGATGTCACAGTGATGACATGTTTAATGCAAACGACAGTTTTAAATGATCTGTCTGTCAATAGGAAAAAGGTGGTTAGTACAACAAACCTCATTGATGTCACTGAATCTCTGATAATGTGTTTTCCTCTGATCCGTGCCATATGTTTTGTTGACAGTCTCAGCATTCAGAATCTCAGAGACGACAACTGTTCCAAACAGTCATAGTGAAATATGGAGACATAAAGTGTTTTTTTTTTACTTTTATGGAAGCAAAGTCCAACCTCCTGTCAGTATGTTTTTTGCGTACTGTATCTAACACACAAGTAAACAATGCGGTTCAATACAAACGAGGGATTGCTTATGTAAGCAGTCAGAGGAATGCCTGTCTGACAGCGATATGATTCCAGTAGTTTGAACAGGCCAATTCTGAACTGTTTGCTTTAGTTCTGCAAAAGTAAAACATGACGTAGGCTAACAGATCAATCAGAGAAATGTTGTTTGTTTTGGACACTGTGAGAGAAAAAAACATATTGATTTTGAAACATCAATTATACCATTTTTATGCATTTCGAGAGACATTATTAATCTCATATATAGTATAAAGATGACTGAGAATTGGCCCGCCTTCACTCCCACCAGTTTGCATTAATGAAAAAAACATCATGTGTCACGATAATAGACCTATTGGTTGTGAATCATATCATTGTACTACAGTAATTTACTGTAAAAAGTTTGCAGTGAAAACTGTAAAACGGCAAGTCATTACTGTAAAATCATTGCACTGTAAAATAATGATCATTTTTGGAAATATAAAGTATGATATACTATATTTTTACTGTGGACTTTGCATAACATGTGTCAACAAGATGCCACTTTTAAAATAATGCTAACATTGTTTTTTAAGTTCAACGTAAAACTTTAAATTTGTGGTAAAAATACAGTAAATAGATGTTTCCGTAATTTACAGATATTTCTGGCAACCACAGCTGACAGGTTTTTTTGGAAGGCAACTTTTTTTCCCACGAGTTCTCTTGTTTGATACTGCAGTATAAATCAAATTTCAATCAAATAATAACAATGTAATGAGAAATTGAAAAATAAAATAAAAATTTGAAACTAAACAGTCAAAATCCAGACGCATCATGAAAATGACATCTACAAGAAGAAAATGCGCCTGAATTAATGTTTGTATAAGAACTAAACCAAATTTCAAGTCCGAGTTTATGCTAACAACATAAAAATGTGAGAATATTATTAATGAGATTCATCCATAACCATACAAACAGAAGTGTTCTTGGTGATAAAACACAATAGATATGCAGAAAGTCAGTAAACAGTAAACAGTGTAGTCCTCTCCCTCTCCTGAACTTGTTTGTGTGTTATCTGCTGGACAAACACTCTCTTAACTCTGACGGCTTATTTCTGTGTTCCTCTGTGTTTTATTACACATGTGCTCAAGGTTCAAAGATCGCTCTGTCCATGCGTTCTGGTGGTGGGTCTGCGGGTATAAAAGCAGAGGCGGCGTGTGCAGAGTCAATCATTCTTCAGCAAGCATTTGAATAAACCTTGAAAAATATGGACGGTGTGATGGACACGCTGCACGGGTTCGGGGTGAGCAGCACACACTACCTGCAAAACCATTACAAAGACGCCCAGGGCTGGTTTCTCTTCGTCTCCTTCGCAGCGGATCTGAGGAACACCTTCTTCATCTTCTTTCCCATCTGGTTCCACCTGAAAGAATCCGTGGGCATCAAGCTCATATGGGTGGCGGTTATTGGAGACTGGCTCAATCTGGTATTCAAATGGTATGAGCGCAGTGTTTCATTAAAGAGCAGGATTCTGTTAAATCTCGTGACCTAATGATGACTTTTGTTTTTGAAGGATCTTGTTTGGAGAACGTCCATACTGGTGGGTCCAAGAGGCTTCTTACTACACAAACAGCTCTGCACCTCACATTGAGCAGTATCCCATGACCTGTGAGACCGGCCCAGGTGCGTAACACACACGAAACACTCCTCAACCTGCATGAAAAGCACAGCTTTGATCGCTCACTCGCTTCCTGATGCAGGTAGTCCATCAGGTCACGCTATGGGTGCTGCTTGTGTTTACTACACGCTGGTCACGTCCATCCTGACCATAATGCTGAGCAAACAGAAGAAATCCTCATCTAAGAGCCTGTAAGTCTTTTAAATGTAATGAATGACTATATATTTTCATGTATTAAAGCTTTATGATATTTACCACATGTGTGTTTTTAACTTCAGGTACTTGCGTGCTTCGCTCTGGACGATGTTCTGGACGGTGCAGGTCTGTGTGTGTCTCTCACGAGTCTTCATCGCAGCTCATTTTCCACATCAGGTCATCGCCGGTGTCATTTCAGGTCAGTGTCACAGAAAACCGTCCCAGAACTGATGAATCACCATCAAATGACAATTTCTATTTCTGGAACACAGAAGACTAAGTGGAAGCTTTTCTCGTGAAAGTCAAAAATGTTCTTTGTCAGGCTGTGCCATTCATTGTTGCACGCATGGTAAAGGTTACAAATAAAAAGGTTCTTTGTGGAACTAAAAATGGTTTTTGTATGCCATTGCTGAAAAGAACCGTTTTAAAATGCACAGAAAAACGAAGACTGTCAAGTGGCACAAATATCTCAAAAACACCAAAAATGAATTGTAAAAGTTGTATTTCATAGACTTGTGTTTCACAGAATTCATACCACTAAATGTAATAAAACGAAGTCAGAACCTTTACGTGTGAGTGCCCTGTTGAAAAAACCAGCATATGCTGGTTTGGTATGTTTTGATGCTGGTTTAAACTGGTCATGTGCTGGTCCATAGCTGGTTTAAGCTGCATCAAAACATACCTAACCCAGCATATGCTGGTTTTTTCAACAGGGTGTGCCTTTAAAAATGGTTTGTTTTTACATTTAATGTCATATCTGACTTTTCTCCGAAGCACCTTCAAACCCACCTGAACACACACCACACGTTTCAAGCAGAAAATACATTTGAAAGTACTTGTTATTGTGTTTTTGCAGGCATGATCGTGGCGGAGGCCTTTAACAGACAGCAGTGGATCTACAGCGCCAGTCTGAAGAATTATTTCAACATGACTCTGTTCCTGCTCTCTTTCGCCTTGGGCTTCTACGTGCTGCTGAAGGTTCTGGGTGTGGATCTGCTCTGGACGCTGGAGAAAGCTCAGAAGTGGTGCGTCAATCCAGCCTGGGTCCACATGGACTCCACACCGTTCGCCAGTCTCCTGAGAAACATGGGCACGCTGTTCGGTCTGGGGCTCGGCCTTCACTCTCCGCTCTACACCGAGAGCAAGAAGAGCACCAGCGCCGGCATCAGGACGGCCTGTATCGCCGCCTCTCTGTTCCTGCTTCACCTGTTCGACTCCATCAAACCTCCCACACACACGGCCGCTCTCTTCTACCTCCTGTCGTTCTGCAAAAGTGCAACCGTCCCTCTGGCCACCGTCAGCATCATCCCATACTGCGTGTCTGGAGCTCTTGCTTCACAGAGCAAAAAACACCTGTGAAAGACTGAAACACATACAGCAACACTGTGCGTCTGTTGTTGTGTAAGACTTGTGTAAGAGTCTTTTAGGATTTTTATATGTTAGATCCTTTGGGTCTAAATGAGGTTTTGTATTTGACAAAACAAGTTCTTTTTTGAGAACCGAGAGAATAGAAGTGCGTATCTTTAAGAGGACTCATTTTGTCCTTAACGTGTATTTTTTTGGATGTTTTGAGTAATATTCTATTTTTTAATAAAATACTGAAAATAAAACTCGTCCAGTGTTGTTTTCTGTCGCACATTAAAATCACAATCCATGTCCTCTTTAATCTACATGCATTGGAGGATTGTTTTAATAGCTTCAATTTATTTAATTTCACGATAAACTTTAAACACCCTGCTACGACTCTAGATTGAGTTTAAAACTCTGTCCTGTGGAACAGTTCTTTTTAAAAAAAACGAACAACGTTCCAAACCCTGTATGACTTTTAATGCAAAAGATGTTTCACGGATTTTTGCAAAGTTACATTTCGGCCTGTTCCACACACAAGGCTTTGACTTCAGATAACTTGCAATGTCTTTTTATGACACGTTTATAATGTTGTTTTGTCCTGTTTAGAGCTTGGCGGTATAGAAAACACCATCCACTTTTATTCCCGAAAACAGCAGCTTGGAAATTCAGCAAATGTAGATTTTTAGGTTTGTTGAGAACAGAACGAGGGCAAGCTATTAATGAGTCTTATATTTAGATCTAAAACTCTTCCTTTATCATTTTAACATGAAGTATCTTTGTATCTTTATTCCTAAATCTAATCTGTTCTGGCATTTTGTCGTCTCATCCTTCATGACAAATAATGGACCACTAGGCCTGTCCATTACTAAAATGAAAATTTAGAAAACGTTTATGTTCATTGAAATTAAATTAAATATCGGCCTAAAAATTATTGGAAAAACGTAAACTAAATGAAAAATTGAAATGTCGCCTCAAAAATAAACTGAAATACAGTAATAAACAAAAACTAAAATTTTTTTTAAACAGCAGCATAAAAAATAAACAATTAAATCCTAAAATGACAAAAGCATATACCAAAATTGCTTTAACTAAAATTAACATAAAACTATCAATCTAAAAATATTAGCGAATTTAAAATATTAATAAAACTAAAAAACAATAATAACTGTGATGTGTGTTAGCTCAAAGCAACAACACAAAACTTTATCGGTAAGGGACCTGCCATTTATTTCACACCAAACTAAGATGAGGTTTATATACAATAGTACACACATTTTTAAAAAGAATCAGATTACAGTCATCTCTGTAGTTGTCAGGAGTCTAATCACTTGATTCCAAAGTGAATCATCTGTTCATCTGAAGGTGTCAGTGTGTGCCGACTCAACTCCTTCACTCCTCTACCACAGCTGGTTTACACCTGTACCGCGGTGAGTTCACGGCCGGTTTACTCCTCTACCGTGGCAAGTTTGCAGCTGTGCTCCTTCAGTAAAGCTTCGGCTTCGGCTCTCCTCACCAGACTGTTGGATTTACCCTGATAACGTCCTGCTTTTCCAGCACCTTTACCCTGCAGCAGCTCGGACACCCTGTGCATCAGCACACAAACAAAGAAACATCTGTTTCAAAAGAGCCACACCTGCTGGAGCATTTGCCAGGATATTGAATATATAAAGTTTGGAGAATAAGTCCAGTTTGGAAAAGACTTTACCCAGGTGATCTCTTCATGAGATCTATAAATAGATTCAAACCGACGTGTATCTTACCGACGTCCCAGTTCAGTCACGATGTTCTCAGGCCCTGCGAGGAGGAACAGCCCTGCGCCCTTTTCCTCTCCTACGGTCAGAAAGATCACAGTGTCCTGCAAAATACAGCACAAAACGTAAAGAGATACACAGCATGCTTCTTGAGGAATCTAAGAAAACAGAAGATCTGCACGGAAGAGCGGTTCAGAAATTGCCGCTTGTATGCATTCACAGGTCTAGCTTGAAGATCTGTTTATGATGTCAGGGTAAAAATCAGACAATGTCAATTCTGCTCCACTAAAACCACAAACAAAAACATCCAAACGCAGTTTACCTGAAATCCGATTTCACTTGCGATGATGTTCATGAACTCATTATCACCGTCTTTGCTGTAAAAATATTACAAAAAGAGTCCGATAAATTGATAGACTTAGGTCAAACCAAAACTATTATAAATCAAGTTCCATTTCTCTCACCAAATATTCCACTTTACTCAAGATTACATCTTACGTTGTCTTTAAATAACATTTTGTTCATGTGAGTGTAAAATGAAAGCTGTAGTGACACACTTATGTAAGCTGAAGAAGTGTCCTCTGTCTGGTTTGTTTTTGAAGTTCTGCGCTATCAGAACCGCCATTTCCCTCAGGACCGTGAGATGACTCTGAAAGACAAAAGCCTTTTATCTACTGCCACTAAAAAAGCCTCTCCACATTTCTCTCTGAAGTTATTCGGAAGCTTTACCTTCTGTAGACGCTTGACTGTCTTCTGTAGTTTGTCCACAGCGTCGACGTGGTCATCTGCCCCTGTTCTAACACACGACATGCTAACATTAGCGCATGCTGGAGGAGATCCGGAGATGAGCTGATGATGATGTGAACCCACTTGAGGAGGCCTGTCAGAGACTTCTCAATGCTGTAACTCCTCTCTGCGTATTTCAACACTCGGTTACCCGCTATAAACATCAGGTTGGTTTTAGTTTTCTTGCCTTTCTCGGTCCCCAGAATCTTTATAACCTGTGGAGCGTGTAAACACGGAGACACTGCTCTGAATGACACAGCAAGATCACGTGAGCCGGAAGTGAAACTGACCTTGAGGTGACCTGCTGACCTGTAGGTGACTGAGATTAGAAACGTGAGTCCCACAGCACATGTTGGCATCTACACCCTCAACGTCAATGACTCGGATGGGTCCGGCATGATCTTCAGGAAGTCCACGACTTCTCACCTGTGCCAACAACGTTGTTGTTTAAAACCTGCCACATGAGTTTATGCCGCCATCATTTGACTGCTAATCTGACTGAAGATCTGAAATGACTGCTGCTTGGCAAATATTTCTTGTCACGGGTGATTTTTGAAGTGCGCGCTTGCCTTCTCTACAGTAGGATCATCGGTGGACAGGAGTTGGACAACAACAGGAACGTGAGCTCGGATCTTCTCATTTACAGCGGCCTCCAGAGCCTCCATCTCTCCGGGCTTCGCCGCTGCCGTGTCCAGCTCGATAGAGCTCCGCTGCCGACCCAGCTCCCTGCGTCAATTCACAACCAGCGGGACTGATTCACATCTCAACGTCTCGGTCTAAATCTGAAAAGTTCTGACGCTCTTACCAAGAGGTGGTTTTGTATCCGAACATCGTGTCTGCTAAAGCCGTGATCAAGTGTTGTCCTTTAAAACACAATCATACACAAAGAAATCCGTTTGTGCTGTGATGCAATATAAACAAATGGTTTTGTCACCATTTTCTCAACAGTAATAATATTTTCGAGTTCTCAAACAAATGACATAAGATTTCAAGTAGCACATTGAGATATTGAACATCTGATTCACAGAAAAACCAAAATAACACAGGTTTGGTGATGAGTACATAAAGACAAAGGTAACTTTTCCTATAAGACACTGACAACAAAATCTGTCCGTTCCTCCCTCACCTGTATGCTGCTGCATGTGGTCAAAGCGTCTCTCCCAGTCGAGCTCGATGTGGACTTCCTGACCCTCCTCCAGAGCAGACGTGATGAAATGCACAGCTTCAGGACCCTGCCTCATCACACGCAGGACAGGGACGCCCGCGATCGTCCCGAGATCATCAGGCTGGCCGGCAAAGAGAATACAACAATCATAAATACAGTACGCGCATGATCCGTCTAAACGTTGTGTTGAGTTGCATGATTACTACTCACCTGCCCTCCGCCCTCTGGAAACAGAATAGTGTCCTTCAGCTTCACATTAAACCCCTTCACTTTCTCTTTCTTACCGTTGTTTTCCAGTTTTAACTCCACAGGCTCACATGACACAACAGACGTGTCAAACTGTAAAAGGGTAGATAATAACAAAATGAACAATATTCTAACATTAAAACAAGTCAACACTTCAAACAAGATCATTTTAGGTTAACTTTTCAGTGCTAAAACGACTACATTTTTTGTGAAGCAGATTTTTCAATGTATTATTTTATCTTACGTTTACTAATAATATTTTTTTACTGCTTTTTAAAGTCAAATACATGACGTCAGTCAGAACTAATTAGGAAATAAAACAGCAACATCACACAGCTGACGCTGTACGACATTCTCGCATAATCGTCCAAAACAAATATTATACTGTATGTGGGTCAAAGACGAAAAAGGGTTTAAGCATAAAAACAATAAGTGTAATACTGCTTTAAATTGTTCTTGTTGTTAAAAAAAGGTAAAGGTTTTCGGTTTCATTTAATTGCATTTCTGTTTTTCTGAGCAAAAAATGTAAAAATTTTACATTTTTCCCTGATTTACAGAAGATGCCCACTAAAATGTCATTCAGTGTAACAATCTTGTCAGGCATACAACAAAAATCAATTTATGACATATTAAAATACTAATTACTTTCACCCCAAATGCTAATTAGTTGTAATTTTTCATTTTTTGAAATGTGCCACTGTCCTGGGTTTTGCCCATTTGTCAATAAGAGTATTTTACTCCTTTAAAGCACAATAAAATGTAATATGCTCCCTTATTCTTTTATATATTTGAATATGTACAAGTCAAAATAAGCATGTTGTTTGAATTTATACATAAATATTGTGTTACACTGAATGACAATGTAACATTATTTCAACCAAATTTTGACATTTTATTCTCCAAAAACTTAGTTGAAACCATAAAGTAGGCATTTTACTTACATTTAATGTGCTTTCTATGGACATAAAATCACTTTTGTAAATTTATTTTGATAAGGTCATCTTAACGTCTTTGACCCATAAATAACATTTATAATGTAGCGTTGATGCAAGAAGCAGCTCGAAATGCTAAATGTAAAACAAATAAATAAATACTACTGTGTAAAATATGTATTGAAACAAAAGCGAAACTAATAATTTAATAAATAAAATGATTTCAAAGTTGAAATGAAATGATATATACCAATTCGTCAATTTATAAATATAAAAAAAGAACACATATGAATACTATAATGTTACTTAGCCTAAAACTGTAATCGCTGTCTATGCAGACTTCATTGAGTCAACTGTGTGTGTTCATTCATCAAATAAAGCCCATCATATATTGCGCTGGAATGAAAGAAACACTGAAATATAAAACTACGACATGTTCACATACCTCCTGCATATAACTGTCCCTTTGACACTGAAAAGCCATTCTTCGTACAATTCATGTGACATGAAAACGCAAGTCTTCACTAAAGTAAAGCGAACACGCAATAAGAAAACACGATTTCAAAATAAAAGTCTATGGATGGCAAAATACAAGCTCACACTTGCTTGTTTTTCTTGATGTATTCTAGCGAGTGTATACAGTATGTGTGCTTATGTTTGGGCATGCATATTTAGGCTTATAGTAATATCATGATACATTGGCAGTGTAAAACACATTATGTTTCACATAATTAGAAACAAATGTATAGTATAATGCCATGTAAATCGCTTTGGATAAAAGCGTCTGCCAAATGCATAAATGTAAACATTAATATACCGAAACTAAATTTGAACCAATATATACGCAATACATTTAAAGATAAAAAATGTATACGATAATGGTAATGTATGTGGTTTAAATGATCTTAACAGCTCCTAATAATCATAGTATCAAATGCACTTTTGTACAATTTTATTTTTGTTAGTGGAGATCCTTGACCATTAGTCGGCGCAAATGACCACAAACGAGTCCTTAATGTATTTGATACGTTTGTGAAATGTTTTAAATGCCACTTACAGGCATAAGATTGAGCAAAACATATAGTATGTCAGCCAAACGTGTTTGAACTATGTATGTATTTAACAAGTTTGTTTCGCAAAGCGTCGTCTTTATTACTGATCAAGAGAATGATCAATGCTTTGCGATCCGCCGAGACCGTCACGATTCTTGTTTTTCTTTTCACATAAATATATACACTAAAAGAATGATTGAACGACACATTCATATAGTTTTTACAATTATTATTTCATAACAACGAGTAAAATATATCCCAAAATCAGCGTGCGTGGAAATGACCATAAATATGGCATTATACGCGCGTCAGAAGTCAAACCGCGGCATGTTTGTAAACGAACATATAGACATATCAGCCGCCGAATCGTATGGCAACCTCTCCACCATATTGGAAAGAGCAGGGCTGCCATATAAACAAATGCAAGTGAACGGTAGATCTTTGTAAAAAGCAAAATAACGTTTACATTTCTTAACCAGATTCGAAGGATTACGTATGGTCTATGTGGAGAATAAAACGTTCTGTCCCCAGTTTCTTATTTAGCCTATTGTGGAAGCTTTTCTTGTTACAAGAAATTCTAAAAATACACGTTTGTCAAGCATTGCAATCGTTTATTGTGCTCTTTACCCAGAAATACCGCAGCTCCTCCATTCATGTGTATGTATTTATTGGTTGGTTTTGTCTTGTCCAATATGGCGGTGCCGTTCAAACAGCACAGCAGCGAGCCAAAGCGCTCCATGCGGCTTCTATGAATGTCTACGGAAACGACCGTAACTACTTCAGTAAACGCGCATCCGATGTAAACAGCGGCGGGTTTGATCGCGGTCGATCGGGTAGGTTTTTACGCATAACAAGAAACTTCATCGACACTGTAGTCGTCGTGCACGCGAGAATGTAACAATCACGTGTTTTTCCAGCGGATGTGATATTTCAACTGTTGATCTAAATGTTCACAGTTATTCATGCTGGATGTGATGCGATGCTACAGTAACAGTATAATATGCTGCTGTGTTCTTTCAGGACAGTAATGCTCGTGCATGCATCAGGTGGAAATGTTTTATCTCGCGCTGTCTGTGGTTGGAGGAAACCATGATTGTGAAACTGTGTGTATTGCGATTGCTCGTCACGTGTGCCTGTGGCATCGATGCTCCAAAATGTTCCTTTGATGATGGCTCTCTCTGAGATACAGAGAGGACCATTAAGATATAAGTTTGAGGTTAAATGAAAGCCGATGAGACCACAGGCCTTGTCTAAAACTGCACGTATGGCGGTTGTATTAAACGGATTGGTTAAATATTTGCAATGAATGAATGATTTGCCTGGTTGTCACATTGTTACACGAGTTAATATTTTTTTAGGCTGGTTTATCTTTAAAGGTACATTTTTAAGCAGATATCATGAAGTCTTGGGTAGAGAAAACACAGTTGAACTTTTGTTGCCCTGTAAAAAGGTTCATTTACCATTTGATGTGAATTTATACAGGGGCAAGTTGTCACAATAAAAACCTGTTATTAAATAGCATATGATTGATTTATTACAGTAACACAACTGAAATGCTGTATGCTTCCTGAAATAAGATGTATGAGAAACATTATTCTTAATCCAGGGAGGGGAAAAACTCCCAATTTCTGGTTTTGTTGACATAATGG
Source organism: Triplophysa rosa (assembly GCF_024868665.1). Classification (NCBI taxonomy): domain Eukaryota; kingdom Metazoa; phylum Chordata; class Actinopteri; order Cypriniformes; family Nemacheilidae; genus Triplophysa; species Triplophysa rosa. The sequence continues at coordinate 19,462,490 of NC_079907.1, read as the reverse complement.
AGCATTTGTCTGCATGTGTGGATGCTGGCGTGTCTCAAATGACTAATGTAATTATGATTATGCAGGAGACATTTATTAGATCACTGGGTTTTGCATTGGTCTCAGGTCTGCGTGAGCTCAAGTTTCTGTGGCAGGGCTTCGGCTTTCACATCACAGATCTTCATTTCTCTAGTTTGCATTTAACATGACATGTTGAGGCCTATCAACTTTGCTTGTTTCACGCACAAACAGGCATATGTACACAGTAAATTCTTATAAACAGTAAACAATAAGAAAACATGTTGAATCACAATCTTAAGACTGAATGGGCAAGTAAACATTCTGTTTTTAGTTTGCTGACAGGAAAATGTGGCTCTTCACACCTCGCACACACGTGCTTGTGTTTTTCTGTGCATGTTGCTGTGGTTATTGACACTTGTATATCCAAGAGCTTCTGGTTGTTTATGGAAAATATGAGGCGTGCAAGTCTGTGTAGATGCACGTGCTCCTAATATAGAGTTTTACTGTGGAAAGTAATACACGGGTGTGTCTCTGGACAGTCCCAGCCAAACAATATGTTTTGTGTTGCAGAACCCTGCTTGCTGTTTGCTCACTCACTTTCAATCATTGAATTTGGGTACAGTTTTACAATTTGCACATGAAGCCATATTTAGATCCTCATATGTCTGTGAGTAAACACGGTAGGCCATGAGAAATGTAGATACCAAAAGTTTAAAGAAACTTTAATGACCTGGTTTTACTAATCAACCAGTGTCTGTAAAAATAAAATCGTGATGATGCTTCTGTATTTCTAAAGTTATTTTCCACCTCCCCTCTACAGAATAGCGGCTCATATATTAAATCTTAAAGGGACAGTTCATCCAAAAATGAAAATTCTACATAGTATACATTTCTTTGTTCTGCTGAACACAAAGGAAGATATTTGAAAGAATGTCAGCAACCAAGCAGATCTCATCCCACAGTATTTATTTTCCCTACTATGGCAGTAAATGGGGGTGAGATCTGTTTCCTTACTGACATTCTTCCAAATATCTTCCTTTGTGTTCAGCAGAACAAAGAAATGTATACTTTTTGATGAACTGTCCCATTAATAATTTGGCTTTCATTACTAATCATGTTTGTCTTTCTTCAGGAGAAATATTTTAAATTTTCCTCAACTCATTCTGTAAAAAAAAATCGTGATTAAGTGTATTAAAAGCGCTTTTAGGTTAAAACGGGGTATGCGTGCGTGCGCAGGCACGAAGTGTTTCTTTACAGCGCAGCAGTGCCATCCAGTGGCCTGGCATGTGTAATACAGTACATTGTTTTTAGTCATTTTCCCAGATCCATGTAAATGCTGATTGTTTTGACAACGCTGTCGTGTGTACGTGAAACCTTTGAAAATTGCAAACCGTTATTTATCGTGTAAACATGCTCTTCTGTTGCCCGATCAATACTGTTTGACCTTGTTTTTTTCATTCCTCGTTTTCAGTGCTTGTCCTTCAAAAAAGACAGTAAACATGTCAAAGTGTTGGAGAGAAAAACTAGGCAAATAAATCCTCCTGAATTTAATGGTGGTTGTTCCAGTTAGAGTTGCACGTAAAAAAATAATATGTCAAGATGCTGCTCTGAGTTTGAAATGATGCAGACCAATATTTCAATTTAGAGAAGATGACCAGTTCATTCAAGTCATGAATTCAAGACTTCATCTGTTCACAACTCACATATTATGTTTACTGTTGTGTGCAACCAGCGAGGACATTAAGCATAGTGTAAAAATCATTGGTATATTTAAAGGTGTCATGAACTGGCATTTTTTATTATTTTATACTGTTGTCTGAGGTCTACTTAGGACGTTCACGTGGTTTTTTAGATTCAAAACATCAAAATCTATAAGTAATAGGCTATTTTCTACCCTGGTTTTGAGGCTCAAGAAACGCTCGTTTTTTTATGGGCGGGCCGCATTGAAGACTTGGAAGTAAACGCCCACTGCTATGATTGGATAAGAGTTCCAAAAGACATCAGTGTGCCCTGTGATGTACATTTCTGTGTGTCTGTTTGACAAGCTACGTGCTTAGTTGGAGCCTTCTGTAAACTTGGTTAGACACATTGGTTACACATAATCAGGACATATAAAGCGATCTCTAACAAAGCAATAGTGACGCATCGTACATATATTTTTACTCGCATAAGATTCCGGTCGGATTCAATATTGACGGCACAGCATTGCTTTTTCATCTCAGTCTCTCTGCAAATCCAGCATCGACATGTGCCTTGTTTACAAAGGAGTCCATGGTGAAATGAAGCGAACAAACGCTCAATGTTTTACCCACGTGAGCTGGAACGTCTAACTATAATACTATAACGTCTAAATAAACTTCAACCACGCATTCCTAATATCAGAATCCGAAGGAAGCGACTGTGTTCTTTCACAACCAGGCGCTGCACAATATGTTGCATGTTTGTTGCTTGGTCGCTCTTAATAAAAATAACTTGAATAAAAAATCCTCACTTTTGCACATATGACACGGGGCTAGCCGCTCTCGAAAGCCCTTCGCTAAAGTGACAGGGTTGCCAGATCTTCACAGAAAAAATAAGCAACTAAAGACAGGACGAAAATAAACCTTAAAATGCTAATTGTTTATATATTTTATAAGACCAAACAATCTCAAAATCTGCGACTGACCATGTATTAAGACCTAAGTACTGAGGCTTTTTGATCTAAGACCAAACAACAAGCATAAATGCGCTTATTAATAATGAACATGGCAACGCTGCAAAAGAGCGCTGTGTGATGTAGCCTTCCGAGCATAAACACAACACGGTGCGTATCAGCGGTTTAGTTTATACTGACAGACAAAACAAATCTTTAGCTGAAAAATATGTCGCTATGGTTACCAGTTTATCAATCATCACAAAAAGTCATTCGCAAACCAGTGAGCGGGGCTAGAGAAGTAGTCGTTGATATTCTTCTGTGAAGGCAGAGGTACATTCCAGAACCTGGCGTTCGCTGGGCCTGGTTTCAATCAAGGTTGTCATTTCAGTAACAAGGACGACTTCCGTTCTGACACTTACAAGATGTTCGTCTGAATACGATGAGCTTTTATATAACAAAAGCAAAGGTTAAACTTGATTTCTTAATTTATGACATCTTTAAAGTAGGATTACATTGTTGAAAATGTATGAGTTGAAAGATGAAATCACGTTGGCATGTCAGGCTTGGTGGGGATGCTTAAATAGACAGAGCAACATGTAAATGTGCCGTTTTTACATTGTCACTTTTCAAGGGAAGTAGGGATGCACCGAAACGAAAATTCTTGGCCGAAGCCGAACATGATGTGAAACACTTGGCCGAATAATACCGAACACCGAACATGGTGTTTTGCATTTCTTCTATTTATTAAGCCATTTTTTTCACTATTGCACAAACTGAATAGTCAAAATGTGCTTTTTATAATTTGTCTTGCTTTTCAATAAAATACAATACAACTTAATATAAAATTGAGCAAAACAAAGTAAATTCAAACAAAAAATTTAGCCCTCTCCCTTCATGAATAGCCTATATTAATTAGGCCTATAACTGACTGCTAAAAGAATGTAATGTAAGTTACTCTGTACCCCTACAACAAAACAGTTCATTAAAAACTGTCATTCCACATTAGGCCATAAAATAAAAATACAAATAAACTAAAACTGTTGGATTATTATAGGCTACATTGCAAAAAGATTTAAAGAAAAAAAAACATCCAATGCAAGCAATTCTGACTGATGCTGACTGACAACCATTTCAGTTCACGTCTCTCCTCCAAACTCCGCCCACAGAATGTATGACCACTGTATGATGTCAAAGGATGTCGCGAGCGGCGGCATGATGTCCCCACAAGGACAAGGATTTTGGATATTGCCATCTTTGTGGGGACATTTTGTCCCCATACCTTAGGGTTTACCCTTCCCACACACACACACACACACACACACACTGCCAAAATGTTTGCGGCAAAAGCGCACGTGTGTCTCTCTCTCTCTCTCTCTCTCTCTCTCTCTCTCTGCGCTGGTTGCTGCTTGATCGTATCACGAGTCGTGTTCGGTAAAATTTATTCGGCCACTTCACATATTCGGCCGAACACCGAACTTGCGTTTTTTGCTATATTCGGCCGAACATTTTCAGTGGCCGAACATTCGGTGCATCCCTAAAGGGAAGTAACCTTTGAATGGAGCACTTGTTCTTGTATCCCAGCTAAATGTGGAGAGAGAGCGATATTTTAACACAGAAAAAAAGATCACCTGAAGAAATGTATGCCATTGATCTATATGCCCTGACTGTGATTAAGTCATAGTTCTTCTGGAAGCAGACAGCGTTGGAAAGAATAGACCCTGCATCTCCCTGAAGAGCGCTATCGAGTGAACGAGATCCAGTGTTGAAACCTTACACCAGCAGCATTATGAAGGGTGGAAAATCTCTCTGGAGCACTATAAGATTAGACTAAATAGGCGTGTAACCTGATAAACGCTGTAGTTACCCCAGTAAATCTTTTTATTTGATAGAAGCCAAGGCACCAACGCCAAACAGAAACACAGATGCACAATCCAGACTCCTCGTGCTTTATAGAACGCATCGACGTGATGCACTTCTGACACATCTGCTGCTCTGTGTTTCATCTTCCTTTAAAGCATTTTGCGTATGTTAAAATGGTTTGTTGAACTGATCGGGTGTTTTCAGGATGTGGTGTTTGTCGGCGCGAACTCGGGTTGTGCGTGTTATGTTAATGAAGTTTGGGCTTATGGAATGTGTGTGTTTAGGAGGTTTGTGGAGAACAGAAGCTGATTCACAGCATCAATGGATCTATTGTGACATGGGATTTGGCTTCTTCAGCATTACTGCCTGTCTTATTCTGACCCCGAGCTTCTTAGCTGCCATTTCACATCCTCTTTTTTGTGTGATTTGAAATGACAACGTTGTGTAATAGGACTCGAAAAGTTTATATTTAGATATTTCTTGGTTGTTTGGAATTGACCAGCGGTCAGGTGATAAGAGGTGTGTTTAACGGTCAATGCTGAAGGAATACAGCGGTTAAAACATAAAGCTTAGTGTCAGAACCATGTATTGTACGTTATGCTGATGGGAGTTTTTAATAATAGAGTTTGTTGTTGACAGATGTTTATGTTTATAGACACTGGGGAGATGGGGGAGTAATCGATAACTTGTGTAAGTGATTTATAATGGAAACGCGTGTTTCCGCTTCACCACAGGCCATTCTGGTTTTATAGAGATTTCAGGAAAGTGTGTACAGAATGATGCTCATTGTGTATAGTCAACTCAACTTCATCTCTGAGAGCTCATGAACATTCCAGCGTTTTATTTCAAATGTGAAGCTCATTGACAACAAATCCACCGAAACTAATGAACAAACTAGTTGTTATATTTGGTGCCAAAAATAGTCAATTTGTATATTCAGATATTTTCTGGATGCATACTGTACATTGAATTCATATCACTAAAAAGCTTAAAAAAGTGACTGTGCGGTTACATTTAGGTCAATTACATTTCATGCTTTGTCACATGATGACAGGAGAATCTTTCGAAAAATGATTTCTCAGGAGGTCAGTGAATATAGTTTTGACTAGTGTATGTTTGAAGGGACTACTGTGGTTTGTCCTTTTGCACTTTCTAAGAATCAATTAAGGCTTGAACAATCAAAGGTGTCCTGAGATAGTAAATGCACCGTTTCATTGTAAAACCCATCCGAGCGCTTTTAAAAGCCTTGAATTCATTATTCACCTGTCCTTATTTTTCCTCGGAGTCTAATTTTATTTTCATGGCATGGGCTGTTGACGTTGGATTGAAGCACTAAATCCTGGTTACTTATTTCAAGCTGAAATGTGATCTTGACTTTTATTTCATATTCCTCCTTTCTTGTTGTCGCGGCTGCGGTTATCACGACAAAAAATCTTTTTGTCCCATTGGCATTGTGTTCCAATCAGTAACCCATTTAAAAGAATTCTGACGCAATGTTCTTGTGTAAATCTAGACAAAACGGCTGAAAGTAAGTGACATGTGATCCGGATGAGAGTCTGGGAGGTGATTTAAGTTGAGTGTCACATCTTCTGTTTGTTAAAACCCCCTCTTTATTCAAAATCATATCAAATATACACAAACCAAGTTTCGTTTCTAATGTCATCTTACGAGAGTGAAATATCCAGGATTTAAAGTTTTTCAGCCGTCGATACAGTAAAAGTATGAGTAAGTCCAGATTTTGTTCATTTATTGCTCATCCTGTATTTTTTATTTTGTAACCAAGCAACAAGGTATGAGTCGAACAACTTCCTTCCCCAAGGTTACACAAGCAGACAGGTTTGGAAACACTTTGTCACATAAGCGTAAGAACGGTTACATATTTTGTTTTATTTACATATGAAGAGTTTGGTTCCAAAATGAGATAACTCCGTTTTTAAAGTTTTTCAAAAATCATGTTTTTTCTTATGTTATCATGTTTTTATTGTGTTAGTTCGCTGTCTTTTTTTTAGTTATTATGGCTTAAATCATAACAAACCAACTGCAGTTGTTTTCAAAATGTTCAAAATGTTGAAAAAATGTTTTAAAAAATCATGTTTTTTATGGTGTATTTTCCAATTAATATCAATCAAACTGCAGTTGGTTTGGTTTGATTTAACAATAACTCAAAAAAATACAGCTACTAACACAATAAAACACAATAAAAACATGATAACATAATAAAAAACGTGATTTTTGAAAATCTTTGAAAACGGAGTAATCTCATGTGTTGCATTTCTGCCACTGAGGAACGACACGAGAGGAAGCCGGGGGTGGGGTGGGGTGGGGTGGTTACAGAAGGTCTCTTCTGTGTCTGCTGCATGTGAGCGAGGAGATGGGAGGGGCCGAATACTAGAAAAGTTTAGATGCTAGAAGAGGAACCAGTATTTTATGTTTGGAGTGGCAATAAGAGCACGGCGCTGGTGGTTTTTGAATGGGAAAGAGGTAAGTGTGAAAATAAATATGAATGTGTAGCTCATTCATGTTGGGAATATCTTGGGAATATTTAATAGGAATATCTGTAGTTTGAACTAGAAGTCACAAATTGTCATGTACGCACATTAATGCATGTTGTGCATTATCACTGACAAACTCAGCAGTTATTCTGTGGAAAAATGTAGTTAATGTATAGCTCACTTCTGTGTCAGTTAATGTTGTTAAGAAGCGCATGACACATTACGACTTTGAGCAGGTGACACGCTGGAACCATCAACAATGTTTTGGACTTCATATCTCATCAGATTTTCCATTTCTCTTACTGAGGAACAAACTTACATTTGTTATTTATGTGTGTTCCCTGGAAGTCTATCATTGCTGTATTTTTTTGCTAACTTCTTGAAATGACATGATGGGAGATGTAGTTCTCTGTTGCTTGTTTGTAGTCGTTGCGAGTACTCGGTGTGGCATCTAAATATACATTATTTATTATGGCTTTAAGCAGGTGTACGAAATCATTCTTGAGTTCTTCTAAATCCATTAGTCGTCGGTTACCCCAGGTGTTTGACGTTAACTGTCATTCTCGGTCTGGTTATCTTCACCGTTTCACACCTCTGAGACTGTACATGTGCCATTCGCATCAGCCTGAAACCACCCGGAATCAAGAGCTTCGGGTTTAGTCAATGGTAGTCAATGCGGTCCAAGAACTGTTTGGTTTCAAGCATTCTTCCAAATATCTTTCTCTGTGTTAAACCAAACAAAGAAATGTATACAAGTTTGGAACAATTTGAGATTGAGTAAATGATGACAGAATGTTTTCATGTTGGGTAGTGAAAACATAGTATCCCTATAATGACACCAGAGGAGAGCTTTATGAGCAAAAATGAACTTTTATGAAGATTTAGTTTGCAGTCAGTGACTGTGACAGGAAGGAAATCCTTGCCCTTGTAGTCGATGAAACACAGACCCACCCACAACTGCCTGTGCACATTTCTGCAACCTTGACCGCACTCCTGGAAACACATTCTATGAATTCTTCATAGAAGGTTAATTCGTGTGAGCGGTGCTAAATGTTGAATCCGGTGATCCGCTGAGTTGAATCTTCGAATGTACTTCTTGTTATGGATATTGTGAGCAGAACGGCTTCTTCAAGCTTTATTCTAATGTTGACTTGTTTGTTGGACTCTTTTTTGCAGATATTAGCCTACTCATATTTAATACTAGATTTGTCACTGATATATAGCTAATAATATTATTAAACAGAATTACCCATTTGTATGATCAAATTGTGGATGGTTTTCCTTCCGTGTCAGTCAGGCGCTGTGGGCGGGTGGATTAGACTTCATGTCAGATCCTGAGCTCTACATGCATGTCCATACAGTTCTGTCGTTATCATAGTCATTATATAATTTATAATTATAAGTTATGACTCAGGCAAGCGTCACTTTTTCTGCTAACTCGATAAAGAGGACAGAACTGTGTGGGAGCCCAAACAAATAGGTAAATCTCAGATGAGATGCTATCTTCAATTATCTCGTGGACATCAATGAGATTACATGTGGAGCAAATGGAAACTTTGACTTAAGTCTCAACTGTGTCATCTTCATGATATTTGTCCAGAGAAAAAGAGTTCAAAATAAAAGTGCTTAAAAGGTTCTTCACAGCGATGCCATAGAAGAACCATTTTTGGTTCCACAAAGAACCATCTCTTTCTTACTTTTTTTATCATTTGAAGAACCTTTTCTCGGCACAAAGAACCTTTTGTGAAACAGAAAGGTTCTTCAGAAGTTAAAGGTTTTTTATGGAAACAAATCGAAGCACCTTTTTTTTAAGAGTGTACTCTTCATGTGTTTAAAGGGGTCATATGACACGAAAATGTCTTTGTGTTATAAGTTGCCCATGCATGTATTATACACGTGAAATTGCAAAAATGAAAGTGTGGGAACAAAAGATGCATTCTATCTAAAAGCGAATGTTCACCCAGACCTGCCTGAAACGCCTTGTGTAACCACACCCCCACAAATCTACGTCAGTTCATGGTATGATTTGACTAAGACCGCCCAAATGTATACGCAAGTAAGGTGGGCATACCTGTCATTTCAATTGCTTTGGAACCTGATGTTCCAAATATGGAAAGAGGCGTTACATTTCCCTCACACGCTTGCAGTATTCGACCAATCATTACGCACTGGTTAACTGGCCAATCATAGCACACCTCGCTTTTCAGAGCGATGAGCTTTGTAAAAAATCTGCGCGTTTCAGAGAGGCGGAGCAAAGAGGAGACGGTATGTGGAAAATACAGCGTTTTTGATAGGGCTGCACGATATTGAGAAAATATGCGATATGCGATTGTGTTGTTGAATATTGCGATAACGATATTTCTTGCGATATAACATTTCCTAGAGAAATGCTATTTTTTTTTATTTATATATATGTAATTATCATACTGAAATAAACAGGTAATATATATTCTTCTGATGTAACTGACAAAAGACATACATGTTACATACAGATGGATAAATTAGGGCGTTGATGTTTTAATATTTCTAAGTTCTGTGTTTTTCCTTTTTTACTATACAATAGTGGTATATTTGTCCACATAAATTACTGTAGGATACTATAGTATTTACTATAGTAAACTGCAGTAAAATTTAGGGATGCACCGAATGTTCGGCCACCGAAAATGTTCGGCCGAATATAGCAAAAAACGCAAGTTCGGTGTTCGGCTGAATATGTGAAGTGGCCGAATAAATTTTACCGAACATGACTCGTGATACGATCAAGCAGCAAACAGCGCAGAGAGAGAGAGAGAGAGAGAGAGAGAGAGAGAGAGAGACGCGTGCGCTTTATTACTGCCGCAAACATTTTGGCAGTGTTTGTGCGTGTGTGTGGAGCATTTTAAAGTGTTTAAGTGCAGATAAATCATCGACTATCACTCGTGTTGTATGTTAAACTGTGTACATAATTCATAATTCACTCAGAACAACCAGATGACATTTAAATAACAGGATTCCGCGTCCGCATGGACTAGTGCAGTGTGCCATTGATTATTGTTATTGTCACACACAAACAAGCACAACCACGACAAACACGCAGCTCTGTCTAATGCACATCTTATTATTCTACATATATGTCGCACTGTTCTTTTTTTCAAGTTACTTGTCCGGTCGGGCAAGTAAAATTCTCTCTCACTTGCCCATACAAAACATTTACTTGTCCCGGACAAGCGTTAATGTCGAGCCTTGCAAATTATTGCCATATTTCAGACGTAACGTACCGTTCTTTTTAGGCACAAGTTCGTCGCTGTCATTTTCCTCGCTCGTCTCTATTCCTGCCATATTTATTTTCCTCTCTCTGCTTTGAGCCGCTAGGTTCACCTTTGGGCCCGCGATCTAGCCAATAGTATAATAGCACCTACTTGGCGGGTATAAAGATAGTAATGCCCCTTCTGATTGGTCGAATTTGGACAATCTAAGCATGCAACACACAAATGATTGACACATGAAACTAATTTAATTTATCGCAACTCTCTGCGATATGGATATCGCATATACTATTATCGATATAACGATAATTTTCCGATATATCGTGCAGCCCTAGTTTTTGAACCTTAAATCACACGGTACACACATTGCATTACATCTAAACCAAACGATAATATTCGTTTTAGCCCTGTCATATGACCCCTTTAGCAATTCCAGTCTCATTTGTTTGTTTTTTCTCCTAAGCAATTTAAGGAAAACACTTTTGAGATGAAGTTGATATTTCAACGAAACACAACTGAAAACTCTATCCAATCTCCTGAGACATAAAGGTGCAATAAACTTTTCCTCTCAGGGTGGGTGGGCTCTTTCGACCCTGCCGAACAGTCTAGCATGTTCATCCCCAAAAACCTCTCATGTAGATATTTAAATGATTCAAAGAACATGGTCCTTGTTTTGGAATGAGTTATAATGAAAAAATATTTTTTTGTGGAGTCAGAAACACTCCCTACAGCTCAACCGGTGAAATCACGGTGGCCTGGATCCTCACTAACACAAGCCAGATGTTGTGTGTGACGGATAGATTCCCTTCCCCCTGCTGTTGTAATGCAAACAGCTCAGCCACACCCTCAGAAACACCTACGTTTGGCTGATGCGTGTGCTCCTCAACTCAGTGTTTGTCTGTCAGAGAATACGGCAGGATTAAAGCCGGCGCTCCTGCGGGGAATGTAAAGTCTGCTCTGGAGGAAAATGAAGGTTGTAAGTACAGTTACACGTGCTTTCAGACAGTTGTTTCACTGTGCTGAACAGCTCGCTGGACGTTCGTTTCTCTGGATTTCTCTGCTTCTTCAGAAGAAAATGTCTTTCACTTGTGTTTCATTTCAACCTAAAATCGTTTAGGAGAAATTAAAAGAAAAGTATGGAGGTGTGAAAAGGAACAACTGCAACGATGATTTACTTCCTGCGACAAGCTTTGACATGTTTCATATATCCTGTACTGCCTGAACAGTTCAGAATGAACTTTCCCTGTTTTTTCTTTACAGAACATGCGTGTGAGGCGTTTGTAAGGCAGCGGCCATCCGCTGGTCTCAAGATGACGAGCGCAGGAGAAAGCATCCGTGTGTGATGTTCCACCTCTCTTCTGCGAGCTCCAGGGCTGGGATGAATAAAGTCGTGCTGTGGTCGGAGGAGACGGTCTCCGTCTGGCTGACGGATCAGGGCTTGCAGGAATACGCGGAACCTTTGAGGAACTGTGACGGGGCGGCTTTGTTAAATCTCACCGCGGATGATTTCCAGAGACCCCCACTCTCCAGGGTCACGTCGGACGGCGGCAGGCACCTCCTGGAAAAGATGGAGACGCTCAAGATGGAACATCACATCGATGCGCACAAGAACGGACACGCCAACGGGCACGTGGTCTTGAGTCACGACGGGAATGCCAGCAAGGTTCTGAGGAACGGTGCGGCAAATGGCTTCCATAAAGAGCTGGTGAAGATCGCCATACCTGAAGCCACTTCTCCTCAGTTCCCCGCCGAGTGGGGGAAGACGGCGGTGGCCCTCGTGTACGCTTTATTCTGCTTCGCAATGACCACCGTCATCATTTCGGTGGTCCACGAGCGCGTGCCTCCTAAGGAGGAAACTCCGCCGCTCCCTGACAAGTTCTTTGACGTTTTTGAGCGAGTGGGGTGGGCATTCACCGTGTGTGAGATAAACGGAATGATTCTGATGATCCTGTGGATTGTACAGTGGAGTCTCCTGAAACACAAGTGAGTTTACACACGTCTCTAACCGTGATGTGTAGATTGAATGTTTGTAGTTGTGAGATTATTTTGAGACGTATTCAACCAGAAAACTTGCCTTTCACAGGTCAATCGTGGGTCGGCGTTTTTGCTTCATCGTGGGGACGCTGTACCTGTACAGATGCATCACCATGTACGTCACAACTCTTCCAGTGCCCGGCCTGCACTTCAGATGCTCTCCTAAGGTGAAAATCTCACGTCTGCATCTCAATTGTTGACATTGATCAGCAAAATTACATTTATCGGCTATTGGGTGCATATCAGTTTCTGACAGTTTTACCCTAAAATCAAAGGATACTTAGCATAAACAAATCTGTAAATGTTGTAAATACTTGCAATTGAAGAGTTTGTTTGCAAAAACAAATAAATCGATTTTCAAACATTTTCAATAATCATGTTTTTATTGTGCATTCCGAGTAATATCAATCAAACTGCATTTGGGATTTGAGTCATTTTGATTAAGTAACAATGACTCAAAAAATACAGCTTAACTGACACAATAAAAACATGAAAACAAAATAAAAGACATGATTTTTGAAACGTTTAAAATAAAATCGTCTATTACTAAAATATTACCAAATACTTGACACTATTTTCATGACAATTTTTGCACTTACAAAATAAAATAAAAATGATTTATTAATAAATAAATCTTGCTTTATAGCATAGCTGGACTTTATTTTGTCTGTATGGTTTGTGTTAAGATCCAACCGACTTGACCTTGAACTTTACTGTGGGAAATATTTCACTATATTATTTGTTTACTGTGCATATGATGGAATGTTAGGTGGATTTGCATATTTAGTTCTCTGAACTTTCCTCCCGAAACCATAGCAGTGTAGCGACTGTAACAGGAAAGGAGGAAGGGTCACCCGTCCGTGTTTCCGACTGTTGATGTGAAGTATTTGCGACCGTTCTATAAATGTCCTGACAACGGAGGTCAGAAAGGGACATATTTCACACCGCGTGGAAAAGATGTTGCTGGAAAATGTGAAGCGTGTCCCTTCGTTTACAGTGTTGAGGAATGTGAGGATGGATTTAGTGTGGTGACGCTGCTGATGAGGTTTTTGAGTTTTGGGTTCACATGTGATGGGCAGAGGCTGTTGGGTCGAGTCCTTCATCATTTTAGTATGTTGTTAATGTTAACTGAATGTCAGAAATGAACAGCACGTGAAGCACAATTTAATTGATCAAAAGCGCCCAATGTGAAAATCATTTAGCCATATATTACATACACTACTGGAAAAGACTTGTCTAAAATGTTTCTCATGATCTTTAAAAAGGTGTATGTTTCAATGTTTTAAACAACGTTTGTAGACAAAAAGAACATTTCTTTCATTAAAATAAAAACGATACACTTTTTTATAGCAAAAAATATTTTTGCAAATGGATGACTTGGACCAAATATTGAATAAAAGCAGCCATAAGACTCCAGCACAAATGGAAAATCCTTCAATACTTTTAAAAAGCTTCTCAGGTTGAGAAAATGTCAATCATTGTGGCAAAGAGTGACTACAATAGATGCTAAAATATAAAATCCATTTATTTTGGATGCTTTTAGTCACAACAATTGTGTTATTTTATAGATTTGTTGGGTTTACCGTTATTCTAAATTGTGGGAAAATATAAATAAAGAATGAGTAAGTGATCCTAAACTTTTGACCGTTTTTTTATTATCATACTGTTTGTTTGAAGTCACATCATACTGTCGTCTGCTTAAAAAAATAACAAAAACACAGGTATATTTTATCTTTTGCAACAGACCGTTGGTCGGCTAATATTGGGTTGCGAGGGTGATGTGTAATGTGTGTGTGTGTGTGTCGGAGGAATGGATGGATGGCAGGAAATCCGCACCATAAGACCTGCACGAAGCATTTATTATCAGGCCCACCAAAGTCTTCGTTCCTGTTACAACCTGTTCCTGTTTAATGCCGTTGCTGAAAGAAACTTCAGACATAAACAGTTTGTTTTCTGAAAGCCTTTTGATGCTTTTGTGTTGTGCTTTAAATGGACCGTGTGTTTGTTTTATGCTCGGTCTTGACGTGAACGCATGACGAGTTTACAGAACCAAAATGTTCTGAATGGATATAGATCTTACAGGAAATATTCATCATTATTTACTCTCTCTCTCTCTCTCTCTGTCTCTCTCTCTCTCTCTCTCTCTCTCTCTCTCTCTCTCT
>NC_079907.1:19431047-19448037 GCF_024868665.1 Triplophysa rosa | reverse complement strand
TCTCTCTCTCTCTCTCTCTCTCTCTCTCTCTCTCTCTCTCTCTCTCTCTCTCATGTTGATTTAAACCCATATGATGTTATTTTACCACGACAAAAAAGCACTTTAGGAACAGGAGACTTAATACAATGTCCATATAAACTAAATTCTAGAGCTTAACCCATATTCACTAAACCATTATTCACTGATTATCTTAAGTTTGGACTTCAGTCCACATTGTTTCTGCATGTCATGTGACTCAGACCCGCGCTACAGGCTTGAAATTCAATGTGTTCAAGGAGAAATTGAAGGAGAACGTCAGGTGGTTTATGTTTGTGTTTGTTCCGGCAGGTGCATGGCGACTGGGAGTCTCAGATGCGACGGGTGATGAAGATGATCGCAGGAGGGGGTTTGACCATCACCGGCTCTCATAACCTGTGTGGAGATTACCTGTACAGCGGTCACACGGTCATGCTGACACTGACCTATCTCTTCATGAAAGAGTGTGAGTGAGTCCCGCTGCTGACCTCTAGTGGACAAACACATGCTTCACCATCACGTTTTTATGGGATCATTTCAACACCAATGCATGTAGATGCCACCTTCAGTTTAACACGTCTGGGAGTGAAAACACATCTTAATGCTACACCATACAATGACATTGTCACAACAATGTAAAAAAACATGTAGAAATGGTGCACCGAGTCAAACAATTTGAGAAGACTGTAAGGAAAAACAACAGTTCACTTCATTTTGTAACATATAAATATATATATTTAATGGTTTAATTGAACTTGAGGTCATTAAATATTGTACAAATATCATTTTGGCCATTAACCCTACTTCGTGTGCTACTTTACATGACACCTCTTTTTTTTCTGCCGTCTCCCAGATTCTCCCAGAAGGTTTTGGTGGTACCACTGGGGCTGCTGGGCTCTGTGTGCGGTGGGAGTGTTTTGCATTTTGCTCGCTCATGATCACTACACCATCGATGTGGTTGTGGCCTACTTCATCGCCACCCGCCTCTTCTGGTGGTATCACACAATGGCCAACCAGCAGGTACGTCTGGTCGCTTCTTCTACAAGAAGTTTCATCCAGAGCTCAACCGATGTGAGATGTGTTTTAAATCACGACCTCCATATCCTTTCAGGCGCTCAAAGAGACGGCCCAGACCAACTTTTTTACCCGAGTGTGGTGGTACCGATTTTTCCGGTACCTGGAGGAGAACGTTCCCGGCGTCGTTCCTCGCAGCTTTGTGAAGCCCTTCTCCTGGAGGTCGCTGCAGTGGGGACACGTGAAGTACACGCGAATAGACTCGGACTGACCGCGATCATGCCAGCGTTTGGAAGATGCTCTCCACTACCAGGAGATGGTGTCCCAAGCGTCCGCATGGGACTGATTTTCAGACCTTGGATCTACATGTTAGCGTTTATGGGGACGAGAACAGTTTTGGCTTTATGATAACGGTTGACAAGACTCCTCCAGGCCAAACCAGACACGGTCAAGTCATTGTCGTCTCTCTGGTTGTGTTTTTGGGTATTGCTCGTAGCTCAAATGATGAATTGCACAACAGCACTAACAAATGGGTGTTCACAACACAACCGAGCCAAAAATGCCAAGAGTTTTCTGAATAACTTGATTATGTTTAATCTAATAATCTTCTGCCCCGTTTATATGCACAAAGATATTTTTGTTTATCCAAGTTGAAGGTTACATTTTTCTACCAGACAATACGTGCTGTCGCAGGAGGTTTCTATCATTTGTATCATTTTTTTATATCGAGACGTACAGATGATGTATTTTGTTTGAATAATCCGATGTTCCTCAAGTGCCTTAATGATCAGTTTGAACAGTGTTCAGCTGTTATCGTGTATTCGTGGTGTCAGTGTTTCGGACCGCACGCTTGTGGTGTCGGCATCTTCATATGCTTGAATCAGAAGTGTCTCTTCATCAGCGAATGTAAAGAGCCAGTTCTGTTCCATCAACAAAGCTAATCCACATGTCCTTAACCATTTCTCCCGCAATGAAGTGTTTTCAGTGTATTTATTTATGTTTTGACACATGACTGAGTTTTGTGTGTGCTGAGACTGAGAGTGTCTTGTGATTCTCTTCAGGCCAGAACTTATTATCTGTCCGTTGACTACTTAATACAACAAGCTGCTAACCATGATGTAGTTGGGCCTGTTCCTCCGTTGACCCACAAAATAAATGTCAAATATTAGCACAACATGACTTTGTTTCTTTACAATTGACCTTTTTTATTTGCAATGCTTATCATGTATACAGTGCGTGCATAATTATTAGGTACATTGATTTTCTGAACATATTTTTTACCTGGCACATTTGACCAATTCCTAACCACATCAGTCTTAATAATTACAATTAATCATGTACATAATCATTTATAAGTGATATATAATAGTTAGCAAAGGTTTGAAGTGAAAAACGCTTTATATTTAGAATTAGTAGGTACTATTTCTTCTACAGGTATAATGAGTCAAAAAAGATACACCTAAACGTAATTTTTTTTTTTAATTTGCTAGCTATTATATATCACTTAAAAATTGATTATATACACAATTAATCGTAATTATTACGATTGATGTGGTTAGGAATTGGTCAAATGTGCCTGGAAAAAAAAGACCAGAAAATCAACTATACACTATCTGATGACCTGTTTTAAGATCCAAGTTGTCCAGCAATTACTGTACTTTGAAGAAGCTTAAATATAAGATAACTTTCTTGTCATTTCTTATAGTTATGATGAAGTGGATGTCCGTTTATTCTTAATATGTGGGAAGCGTGTATCCAAATTGTAACTGATGCTGAATATACTGTATATACAGCTGTGGAAAAAATTAAGAGACCATTTTCATAGTTATGTTTTTAGGTAAAACGATCATTTTTGTTTCATTCTTTGAACTACTAACAATATTTCTCCCAAAATTCAATTTTTTCTTTTTGCATTCATTTGCAGAAAATGAAAACTGTAGAAACAGGTGAAAATAACAGAAAATATGCTCTGTATTTTTTTTAGACCTCAAATGCTGCAAAGTTCAGATTCACTTTAAGAAATACAACAGTAATATTTCTACATGTATTTAGGAAAAGTTCAAACATTATGAAACGACTGAAATGGACACAATACGTCTTGAAATGCTGATTTAAATGAAACTGGTTTCTTGATTTTTTTATTTTTTCTGCGGCTGTATATATACAGTGCCTTGCAAAATATTCACATGACATATTTTGTAAAACCGCTGAAATTTCATTCTGTGTAATATTTCATTTTAAAACACTAAAACTCAATTACTATGTGATGTTGAATTTATATTAGAAAATATTTGTGAAAAATAAATAACTTCGTCTTACTAGACACAGATTCAACAGGTATTATTATACCAACATAGACAGTATAAATTCACACATGACGTTATATAGAACCTTGAGAATAAGACTTAATGTATCTGCTCGTGAAGGCAAAAACATCATCCAACATAAGATTAAACAACATTAAGAAAACGAATATGAAACAGATTTGAATGAAATGAATATATAGACACTATAGTGACAGAAAGTGATTCAAAACCTTTTGATTGATCAAACGGTTCTCGTATACCACATCAACAAATTGTAAGGCTGCTTGCAGCTATATTTATTTATTATAACTATATTATTGATTATTTATCATCAACTAAATGCTACCTTCATGGTCAAAACAAACATCTTCATAAGGTCTTTACTATCTTAAGTGTTATGCAACTAGTCTAATCTAATCTGAGAGTTTGGTTAAATGAATGCAGGCTATAAAACTGTACAGTGTATTTATTACCTTTGTCCTTGTGCAGTATGCATTATAAGTGTGCACTTGTTCTTACTTGATTCAGCTGATTTCTCTACTTGAAATCGACCATTCACTCAGTTTCCTTTAAGAGCAACACGGGTACGTACAAATTGTAAGAATAGTTTTTTTAATTTTTTTATTAGCGATAATATAATGGCATCTTAGAATCTTACAACCTTCCTCTGTGCAGTATTATATAAAAGCATGCATTGTTGCTTTGTATTCTGATTACTTTTAACTTCCTGCAGAATGACAAACATCAATATCTAAACATGTTTATGTTATAATATGGAAAAGAAAATACATTAGCCCAAGCAAAAACATTGATTGAGTTGCATGTAACAACAACTGAGTGCTCTGAATGTTCTTTGGTTCTATCTTGTTTTCTTACCATCTTTGCAGCTGTAGTTTACCTGTGTTTATATGTTGTGTATCTGTTCGTGTGTGTCTCCAGTGAAGCACGATGGCTCGTAAGACCGTGTGCTGTCGTCTCAACGGTCTGGAGATCTCGCTCATGGTTCTGTTCTTGTTAATGACGGCCGTCTCAGTGGGCTTGATAACAGTCTTGGCCCTCAAGCTGGATTCAGAGAAACGTAAGTGTTACATAGTATTTTTTTCGACTACCTAAAATGATCATTTCTTCATCTAGTAATGTAACAAAATGTGCAACCATTCATTGTGTTTTTGAGGGAGGTCCAAAGCAAGATTTGTAATGTTTAGGATATATAAATGTAAACTTGCATTTTAAGTTATGAGATATGATATAAAATAGGGAAATGCTAGGGTGATGGAAAACAGTTTCGTACTATCAAACCTTACTGTATATTTTTTCGTTAACAAAATTAAATCAAATAATCTCATATGTCTTGTTTGAATCGCACGTGCACTGTTTTATGCAGAACCAGAGGAACCCACAATCCCCACAGTGAATCCTCCAGAGACCCGCTATCTCATTGGTGTAGGCCGAGCAGACTGCACAGGACCTGTGGCTGATGTACCTCTGGTCAGTTTGTGTGCATTATTTCTGCATATCAGCGCTATAGATAAAACCACTGCAGGTTGTACTTTGAGGCGAGGCTTTATGAAAGCTGTCAATCCAACGGTTATTACAGTCTGATAATGTTTACGACATGTTGATCATATGTCATAAGAATGTCTTAGCGATGTGATTTATCTATCGTTGTTTTTTTGGGGGGGATGGGGATAGATGGGTTACGCCAACACTGAGCAGACGGCGCGAGGCATTCACACGCGTCTGTTCAGCAGAGCCTTCATCGTGGATGATGGAAGCAAACGAGTGCTGTTTGTCACCGCTGACGTCGGCATGGTCTCTCAGAGACTGAGACTCGAGGTACGCCACACCTGTTTAAACACACTGTATATATGCCATGTCACAGTTGGAAAATATAAATGACCTTACAGAAGGAATTCTTTCTGTCCGTGTCACATTCAAGTCTTTTAAATATGCAAAATATATTTTTTAATGGCAGGACAGGGTTAAAGTGAGAGTTCACCCAAAAATAAAAATTCTGTCATCATTTAAGGATTGCAGAATGTTGTTAACTGCCCCCCATTCACTTGCATTGGTTTTGTGTCCATACAATAGAAGTGAATGGGGTCTGGTGCTGTTCCGTTACCAAACATTCTTCAAAATATCTTCTTTTGTGGTCTGCGGAAAAAAAAGTCATAAAGGTTTGAAATGACAAGAGGGTGAGTGAAGAATGGCAGAATTTTAATTTTGGGTGAACTATCACTTTAAGTTATCAGATGAATCTCCCAAAGCTTTTATTTGTGATTACAATGAAATACAAATGTAGTAAAATTTTTACACATGTTGTACACGTACATTTAAAGTATTTGTAATGGTAAAGAATCCCTTTAAAATCAATTCCTTCTGTTTGCTGGTGTTCAGAAACTTTGTGAAACAACATGAAAACTCAGCACATGCGCTTTAGATTTTCTTCAACATTGATGGCAGGTTTTGCGAGAGCTGAAAGTGAAGTACGGAGATCTCTACAGACAGGACAATGTGGTGATGAGTGGCACACACACTCATTCAGGTCTGGCCGGATATTTCCAGTACACCCTCTTTATGATCACCAGCAGCGGCTACATTAAACCATCTATACAAGCCATGGTCAATGGAATAGTCAAGGTACATTGCACTTTAAACTGAGACTGTTCAATGATTAATCATGATTAATCACATCCAGAATAAAAGTTTGTGTTTACATAATATATGTCTTTGCACTGTGCACATTTGTTTTATATTTATAAACGTGTACACATACTGTACGTGTAAATATGTAGGAAATATTCACATGTTTATTTATAATTTAAATTATATATAAATTAGGGCTGTCAACGTTAACACGTTAACGCATGCGTATTTTTTCAGATTAACGTGTTAAAATATTTAACCCAATTAACACAGCATCCGTTTATTTGATCATCCTTTGTCTAGCGTTACATTATATAATCACGCTCTTGTTCGTGCAAGCTCGACCTGATTTTGCCAAGTGGTTGATGTCCTCAGGGCAACATATTTATAAATAAAACCTAAACCCACACCAAACACCAACCCTAACCATAATTTACCCCTAAAATCAGAGGGAAATGATAAGTGAAAAACAATGGTCAAGAAGCAACTAATCCTGGTTGGAAGATTAAACTTAAAATAAACTGTAAATTTATTTCTGAAATCTGATTGGTTGATTTAAATGTTGTCCCAGGGTCAACGTGATGTTGTCCTAAGGGTATCAACCACTTGGCAAAAACAGGAGAGCCTTCATGCAAAGACCTTTAAATCATTTAACAATCAATTTAATGGAGGCATCAGTTGCAGTACTAATATCAGAATGTTGGCTTTCATTCATAAAAGGATGTTGTTAAAGAGATCTGTCTCTACATTAATTTGGAGATTAAATGCGAAATTATTAGAATGTAAAAGTATTTTTAAAAACATTAATGTGTTGTGTGTTTAATCGGTTAATCGCAGAAAAAATGTGTGACTAATCAGATTAATTTTTTTAATCGATTGACAGCACTAATATAAATATATACATTTATCCATTTTTATATTTGTATTGTTCTTTAATATATATATACATCTGTATGCATTTATCAATACAAAATAAACATGCACAGCACACAGACGCAAATTATGTAAACACAAACTTTTATTCTGGATGCGATTAATCGTTGAACAGCCCTACTTCAAACACATTTGTGATGTGGTGAAATATGATCATAAAATTATGAAAATGTAACATAATCTTAATTCCCTTCCTCAGAGTGTTGATATAGCTCACAGAAACTTAAGACCCGGACGGATTTTCATCAATAAAGGAGAACTGATCGACAGCAATCTGAACAGAAGTCCACACTCGTATCTGAACAACCCTGAGGAGGAGAGAAACAGGTTTGTGTCTTCGTCCACGTGACTAAAACAATCCTGCTGCATTTTCGAATTACATTTATCCAGGGTTCCTTTCTGATCCCGTATCCCATCTAGGTATGAATACAACACAGACAAGCAGATTGTCATCATGAAGTTCACAGATATGGATGGAGATGGCATGGGTCTGCTCAGGTATACACAGCAACACACTGTAAATTCAGATTATACAGACCGTTGATCAGATGAGATCTGAGATAATAAATGTGTTGATAACTGATTTGTCTGCTTTGTTTACCCATCAGCTGGTTTGCCGTTCATCCGGTCAGTATGAATTACACCAATCGCATGGTGAGCTCAGACAACCTGGGCTATGCCTCCTACGCCTTTGAACAGGACAAAAACATTGGCTTTCTACCCGGAGAGGTAAAAGATCAACTGATCATCTTGATCTGGACCTCTATTCCACCCATCAGTGTTCATGAACTGTGTCTTTATTAGTTTTAATCTACTTTTTACAACCGCTCAAGGACATTTTGTCACTCAGTTCAGTCAATAGTTTGCTCATACACTTCTCTAAATATCTAAAGGAAGTGTATTAGAGAGAGCAGCAGGATAATAAATGTCTGTTTGCTTTAGAAATGGATGTTATGATGAAATGTTTACTGTATTGTTATTATTGTGTCTTTAGGAGAGTTTGTGTTATGTTATAATGTAAAAAGCACAGGGATGCTTGTTTTCCTGCAGGGTCCGTTTGTAGCCGGCTTTTCCTCCAGTAATCTGGGAGATTCATCTCCTAACATTCGCGGCCCCGTCTGTGTGAATACGGGTGAAAAGTGTGACTATCTTAACAGCTCCTGCCCCATCGGAGGAGTGAGTTACCATTATATTATACACATGAGTCAATGCATTTTTCTTGTCTAGGTGCATTATTTTCTTTAATAACAATTTGATAAATTCGTGTCACTTTATTCTTCAAAACCTAAGTTTGTATATTTTTGTATTAATACATATTCTTTTGTTTTGGGAACTCAAACCCCCTACAATGTGAAGCTGTTCAACCATCCGCACAAATGACCAGACTGAGAAAGTCTAAAAACTGTGTTTTTATTAAAGGGGTGCGAATACGTGTTTTTCTGTGTCTTTGGAGTGTTATACTGTAAGTTGCCCATGCATGTATTAGACACGTAAAATTGCAAAAATGAATGTGTGGGAACAAAAGATGCATTCTATGTAAAAGCGAATGCTCACCCAGACCTGCCTAAAACGCCTCGTGTAACCACACCCCCACAAATCTACGTCAGTTTGTGGTATGATTTGACTAAGACCACCCAAATGTATACGCAAGTAAGGTGGGCGTACCTGTCAGTTCAATTGCTTTGGAACCTGATGTTCCAAATATGGTAAGAAACGTTAAATTTCCGTCATACGCTTGCAGTATTCGACCAATCACTACGCATTGGTTAACTGGCCAATCATAGCACTCCACGCGTTTCAGAGAGGCGGGGCAAAGAGAAGATACAAACATGCATGGTATGTGGAAAATACAGCTCTTTTGAACCTTGAATCGTGTATACACATTTCATTACATCTAAAACAAGCAATAATATTCGTTTTAGCCGTGTCATATGACCCCTTTAAATAAACAATGCTTTGCGCCATTGATTTAGAAGAGAATCTGAGAATTCCTTTTTACAGTTCAATTCATGTTTAAGAATGTAGAATTAAAATGGAATGAAAATCAAAGAAATATATATAGTGAAAAGTTGATTTTAAATGACTGAAAAATGGCAGATTACATTCAAATGGTTACAAATGGTAGCATGCATATTCTTTATGAACAAAAAACGTTTTGGAAAGTGTTTTCGAGCTTTGCCTTTTGCCAAGTAACAAACAGAAATCTCTAAGGAACGTATCCAAAACAAGCTATCAAGAACACACACATTTTGTCTTTCAGAAAAAAGCGTGCATTGCTTTTGGTCCGGGTGAAGACATGTTTGAAAGCACCAGGATTATAGGAGAGAACATCTCTAAAAAAGCAAAGGTATGTCACATTACTGCTCTGATTCTGATCAGTTATTTCAGTTCTTTTTAGTTTGATTTCTTTATTTTCAGTTAATAATAGTGTGCATTACTCTAAGCGAGTGTGTTTGCTCTGCAGGAGCTGTACAGCAGTGCTTCACAGGAGTTACACGGGTCCATCCACGCCGCCCATCAGTGGGTTAATATGACGGATGAAACTGTGCCGTTTAACTCCACTCACACTGTACGTTTTTTTTTTAAAGACACACACATGAAACAAGCTCTCGACAGCACGTCACGGAGACCGTTCACAGAACCTGGAATACTCCATTTCTGCAGCATGATGCTGACAGAGTTTTTTTTGTACCCAGGGCCGTACGTGTAAACCCGCTCTAGGTCACAGTTTCGCTGCTGGAACCACAGATGGAGGAGGAGAGTTCAACTTTTTACAAGGCAAGAAGATGTGTTTCTGACATAGAAAATAGATCAGTGGTAGACGGTTGTGTTAGCAGGAAAAAGGTCATGAGTTTGAATCCAAAGGAACATTTGGCCCTGCAGATGGACTGGTGGAGAACTGTGATGCTCTGTTTTATCTTGAGCAGGGGATACGGATGGAAACCCTTTCTGGGATGGCATTAGAGATGCGCTTGTTGGACCCCCATCCAATGAAACCAAAACTTGTCATCAACCCAAACCCATTCTCTTTAGCACAGGAGAGGTCAGATGAGAAGCAGAGCTGCTTATTTTCTGATATTATAATCAAATTCAGAATCAACCCTCATGGCTGTAGGACATAAGGTGTAATGAATGTAGTAGGAAATAACGCTGGTTTATATGTTTTTATCTGCAGATGAATGATCCTCTGCCATGGCATCCAGCTATTGTGGACGTTCAGATCATCACTATTGGCTCTTTTGCCATCGTTGCTGTGCCTGGAGAATTCACGTGAGTTGTTGTTGATACATAAAGCTAAAGTAACCATCGGGGCAAAAGTGTCTTTATATCCTACCAATACGCTTTCGAAAAGTACTATAGTACAGTGATGGTAGCAGATGTGAGTGGGATCATATTTTATTTTAAGGGTTATTTTATGGGTTCTCTCAGTTCTATATTTTAATGCTGGTGTGTGTTTGTTCTGTAATACTGAGATGCTTCTCTTTCAGGACTATGTCTGGAAGAAGGATTCGCGAGGCAGTCAAACAGGTGAAAACAACAATTAAAAAATGTATCCGAAAAACTTTGTTCCACTGCAAAAAAATCTCATTCCTTACATTCAAAACGCCTGTCAAGTCTTTCAATTTCTTTGAAATGATGGTTGACAGGAGCTGGATCAGGGGCCGTTCACAAACACAGAGGTGGTGGTCGCGGGTCTATGCAACACCTACACCCACTACATCACCACATATGAAGAGTACCAGGTACAGTACTGACCCTTAGCAAATACTGCGAATGGTAGTGTAGCACTATAACTGAATGATCACTTTATTTATATATCATGATTAGTACAGAGTTTTTATAGTTTTGTTTTTAGATTTATTAAACTATTAAATGTATTTATTAAAGGTAACTTTTTAGCAATTTCGCATTTAAATCTGTTTGAAACAGTGCAGAGTTTTTATAGGTTTGTTTTTAGATTTATTAAACTATAAAATGTATTTATCAAAGGTAGATTTTTAGCAATTTTTTGTTATATGCTTTTGTCATTTTATTATTTATTTGTTTATTTTTGATGTTGCGATATAAGATGAATTTATTTTTGTTTATTATTGTAATTTAGTGCCGTAAACTTATTTCAGTTTATTTCCAAGGCAACGTTTACAATTTTTGTTTAGTTTATGTTTTCCAATAGTTTTTACACCATGTCTACACAACAAAAACAAAAAAACATAAGCCAATATAATTTTACATTTTGTCCGAACTGGATGCTGCGCGACGCAAAACGACAAACCCATTAAGAACAAGGCATTTGTTGTGTTGTGTCGCGTTGCGTTGCGCTGCTCACGTCTGGTGTAGACAGGGTAATAATAGGCCAATATTTTATTTGAATTCAATAACCAGAAATGTTTTAAGTAAACTAAAATAATCTTTAATAAAACAGTTGTTTACTCTTTAAATTTTGTATTTGTATTTATTTAAATGCAAAATAAAATAAAAAGGTTGTCAAACTTTTTAGGAGGGCAAAGAAAAGTTCTTTAAACCTGTTTTTGCAGCATAATTCAGCACTGTGATGATACAGTAGCAACAAAGCTCAGAAGTTTAATTTTACTAAAATTAAATACAGACACAATGATAATTGGTTCTCCAAGGCATTAAATACCTTTTAGTATTACCACGTACATGCCTGACAAAACCATGACCATATTATCTGACAAAAAAGAAATTCTTCATTATTTTGCGTTAGTTGACAGAGATGTTCGTTTGCTTGTCTTCTGCTCTTTCAGATTCAGCGTTATGAGGGCGCGTCCACCATCTTTGGTCCTCACACTCTATCAGCATACATCCAGCGCTACAGAGGTCTGGCCAAAGCTATAGCTCAGGTGCTGTAACATATATAACCTTCCATATGTTCTTCAACTCGAATGAACTGTTGTGATGACTGATCTGAGTAAACGCATGTTCCACAGCGAACCACAGGAGAGTTGCCCAAAGGTCCTGAACCTCCGTTCTTCGACGAAGACAAACTCTTTAATCTGATCAAGGATCCGGTAGCAGATAGAGCACCGGTAAACAGCACATTTGGCGATGTGCTCGAGCAGGTTTCCACCGTTTATAAAGTGGTGAGTCGATCTACTCAGCACATTACTGATCATTTAAGTTCACCGTCTTGAATCGATTGTATTAGTATGATTTCTCTCTTTCGAAAGGGGGAAGTTGCATCCGTCACGTTTGTCGCTGGAAACCCGAGACACTCCGGAGATATAGTGAGTGCTTCGATAGCATGACATGTCTTGCATGAGATTCTCTTTTATGTCTGTGGTATAACTAATCTGTCGTGATTGTCATATCAGAGGGATAAGACGTTAGTTACGGTGGAGAGGTTTCACAACGACATGTGGAAAATAGTTCACACAGATGCATCATGGGAAACAAGGTAATGTGTTCTCATCACATCATACTTGAGTTTTTACTGTAGTGCTAAAGTCATCGGTAGAGCTGACGGTATCTCTCAAGGTTCCAGATAAGACAAACACTAAGTTATTATCACTAACTGTCATTTAAACACTGACACTTTGTTAAAAATATTTCAAGGTTTAAATGGGTGGATGTTTATATTTATTATAAATTAAGTTCAGTCTACTTCAGACAGCATGACTAAGTGTGTGTGTGTGTGTTTGTAGATTTCACTGGATTAAAGGATTTCTAGGTGTAAGTAATGCTACAGTGGAGTGGTACATCCCACTTGCAGCAGAGATGGGCACATACAGGATTCAACACTTTGGACACTACAAACAGTCTCAGGGGAACACTACCATCATCACGCCATACGTGGGCACTTCAGACGCTTTCAGAGTCACCAGGAGCTTTTACTACTTTTGAGCACTTTTTTATTTATATACTGTAGCGCTTTTCACAATGCACAGGATCTCTGAGCAGCTAAAGAAAGAAGACGGCATGTGAATGTTTGCATATTTTACACTGTTTACACAGTCAACCATTCCATTTAGTAACATGGAGAGTATATTTATAAAATGGATAGTTCTCGTCCTGGATGCTAAAATAAACAATATATTGTAGTATGTAGTGTGATGGTGCTCTTACATACTGTAGCTCAGGAGTTTTAGAACCGCCACAGGGTCAAATTTACCCGTGGATGTTTTTGAAATGCAAATCCAAGTCTCTCAGTCATTGACTTTTACTAAAATTGTGTTATTTACAATCCCCTGTTGTTAAAAATTGTTTAGATATAACCAGATTAAAAATCGGGGCATGTATCTCATGCCTTTATTTTTTGTGATTTTGTCTACAACAAATTAATAATTATTTAGGTGAAACTGTAGGCCTACGCTTGATTTTTTCGTTACTGCATCAATTATTATATCCCTGAGAGAAAAGTGATTTTTGCTTTGAACACAAAACAACAGCACAAAAACATAGTTAATTAATAAAAATAATCATTTTATGTCTCTAGACATTACTTAGCTGTATCAATACAATATTCATGTGCATGGGTAAATTACCCGCTGGCGGTTTTAGGCATACAGCGAACTCTAGTGGAGTAAAGGAGTTCTCTGTTGTGTTTCATTTATGTATTTAAATTAGCCTCCGATATGTCTCCTGAAATTGTTTAGGAGAAATAAAGAGAATCAAATGAGAGTGTAAAGAGGTGTAAAATGAATGTAGATTGTAGAAGTAAAATAATCTGGATTTGAGTCGATTGAGTTCATCTTGAGATCTTCAATTGACATTTGATTGTAGACTTGACAAATCTGAGCTCAGTTTGACACATTGTGACCATCTCTTCTGAAACTCTAATGGCAGAGACATTTGTCAGATTTCTGACTCTTTATCAGTTGAAATATCTTAAGAATGAACGTTTTAAAGCTGCTGTTTATGGTAGCGGTTTTCACTATTGCAGTAACGTTATTTACTTTGTACTGTAACGTTCTCACTGGTGAATGAGATTTAATTGGAATTGATCCAAGAGCTTCTGGTTTGTGCGCGTTCATGTGTTTTTGAGGAGGCGTGGCTTTGGACGGCGATTCGCATGGAGGATGGGATCGTGATTTCAGTGCTAGCAGGCTAAAGTTAGCATCTTACCAAATCGTCTATTACACCTTTAAGTAAATGTTTCCATGTGTTCTCCATTTGGTCTGGGAGAAATTATTGAGATATCTCTGTGCTTATTCTTTCTTATGCGCAATGTGCATAATTAAACAAACATTTAATTCCAATGAATATGTTTCATGATATAAAGTTAACATTCATTTTTTTAAAGCAATAAGGTACTCATTCAGCCATGTTAAATTGTGAATAGAGAATGTGAAGCTGACGTCACGCCCTATGTGGCATGTTGCAGTGCCGTCTTGGGAGGATCATACTCCACTGCTATTGTTATGTTTTGATCTGTACCTTTACTTGTTTTGTTTGATATATGGTGAAATCGAAAGTGAAAGAACCATGGGCTTTTCCTGAACGACTCTGTGTAATGCTATTGCAGTTTTTAACACAACAAGACCGACCTACCATAGTTAAATTTCCTTATCAAACAAGAAAAACAAAACACTGCATTGAACGTCCTCCCAAGTTGGCGCAACATTCAACGTAGCGTGACGTCGATTAACAAGCTCAATAAAGTTGCTTTGTTGGCCATCACTCCACACAGACAGCACATTCCTCACTTGTGCCTAATGTATAATGCCAAAAATTCTTTGAATATCACAAATGCAAGTAAACAGCAGAAATGTCTTGAGAAGTGAATTAGATTTATTGATGGTTTGTGGATGTATTGGAATTATATAACCTTGCTTTTCACATTCTGTAGCTCTCTGCTTATTTTTTTCTCCTGATTGGTGCCTGTAGAAATCTCTTCATTTTTAATGTCAATCACTGACGCAGTGAATTACTTCAAACAGTCAATGATCTAAAGACAAACAGAGCTGGACTTCAGGTATAAAAATAAGTTCTAAGTGCTACACAAACTTTAATACTGTCACCGATACGGAATCTTATTTAACAAAAGTGTCTGTGTTTAGAAACGCTGTCACATTTTTTCTCACATATAAAAGTATGAGATGACCAAAATCTTATAAAATATAGAAAGAAAAAACAAAGCTACAAACTATCTTATTAAAAACCTTAAAACGGCCGGGTGCATATAAAGCATACAGCAAGGCTATAGGCTACTGTAGGTTTCTTCAGATGGATGTTAATGTAAATACTGAAGGATCGGCAACACAAAAACACAGTTTTCAACACGGCGTAAAATAAAAAAAGCTTACTGAAGTGAATGTCTGCAGGGATAGGACTGTGTATTTCATCATTTGATTGTAATGATTTAGTGTTAATACGTAATATAAAGTCATTCAGAGGCAGCATTAAATTATTAAATTAAACAGCAGTCTTTTAGACATTTGACAAGTAGTGAAACTGAAAGTTGAAACAGAATTATTCTATGATTCGATCAAGTGAATTTATGGTGTGAAAATTAAACACATTTTTAGCCTCAAAAAAATGTTCAGCAGACAAAAGCATAAAATAGACATTTTCTCGAAACTTTTGGGATTGAATTATTAGACATCCATCATACCGTCAGCTTCCTGAGTTCAAGTCAAAAGATGACTCGCATTGACACAAACATCACTACAATATTGCAATATGCTCAAAAACATCCCTGCTGAGAAGAAAATTAAATCATCCCAGAAATTCTAATTGATAATGGTTATAATGTGCATTATAATGTGGTTTTAATATGGTCTCTACTTGTAATATGTCGGTTCTTCTGGTGTGATTTTATCTGGTTGATGGGAACCAATAGAACACTATATCCTACTGGAATAAGACACATTGTATTTTGTATTTTAATGGTAAAAGCTGTTGTTTATAATAGAATTTCCCAGTTTAGAATTTCTGTTGTTTTTCAGCAGGGATGAGTCCTGATGGGAAGGAAAAAACCTATCATAAATCTAATAAACCTATAAACATGACAAGTTATGCAAAACACAAACTAATATTACAAAGACTAGATGACTGACATATTAAAACACTCCGTATGCGTCCCCGCGGGTGGCCACAGCGAAGGCCGGGTAACCCTCATAGGTGGCATATGCGGTCAGATCCTGACCCAGAGAAACAGCCTGTTTCAGCGGACCGGCAGTGCTGGTGATTGTATAACCTGCGAACACAAGGCCAACAAAACTTATATAGACAAAATATCTTTTGAGAGGCAATCTTTAACATAGGCTATACATTTATTTATTCAATTTAACTGAAACATTTACTATAAAATGTGTATGTTTTGTGCATTTATTCTCAACATAACCAATAAAATGAAAGATTCATTTGTTATGGTTTGTAGGAATAACGTATCCTACACAGTAAACTAACTATGACTAGTCCTAGTGTGTAGCTGATCTAATAAAATCTACAATAAAATGATCAGGATTACAGTAAACATTATGTTATAGTAAATATCAGTACAGACCGTAGGGTACAGACCTCACATACCTGGGAAAGCAGCGGTGGAGGCGTCAGCGCCCTCTGTCTGCAGACCAAGGATCTGCAGGGTGTGCTCGGCCGCGTGAAGCTTCGCCTCATCCATCGAAGCGCAGATCTTGGCGGGCGTGAACGGGTGTCTGATGGGGCACACGGAGAGGTGAGAGAGAGTTTGTTATATTGTGGGTGAAATGTGTTTCGTAGGATAAGTGACCTGGCTCTTTCTAAAACCTGCCGTCCCGTCCGCCAGTAACAACAGCAAGGAAATGTTTATCTTGGCTGAGATGTAATCTAAACTGTTTGGATTGTAAAGTTTATTTTCCGTTTTGTTCGGCAGTCAATTGCGAAAGTGCTCTTTTTATTTTTTATATTTTTAAATATAAATTTAATATAATATACTCAATCGCATCACTGTTGCAGTCTGACCGAAGGTCGTGGCTTTATGGGGGCGTGGCCCACTGCTATGATGCTGGAGTGTTGTGGGAGATCACCAGGTATCAGAGACGTGCACAGACATTTTGAGGGGCAGGGGCTCAAGTGGAAAAAAATGCACGTCTCATATTTGTTTTATTTTTTTTCTAAACAAAATGTTAAATATA